>NC_058084.1:304834139-305136639 GCF_014858855.1 Bufo gargarizans
TTCTAAATATTCATGGATTCTCGAAGTTGCAATATTCAAGATAAAAATTTTGCTTTTTGAATATTCGTGCTCAACACTAGTCAGATATATCTTGGCACCGATACTGTGTGCCAGAAATATATTCACTTGCTGCTGATCATGGCCATATAGCTCTGGGATGCCCTTCTGGGAGAAATATTTCCTTCCGGGGACCTTCCATTGCTTTGTGCTAATGGCCACAAATTTTCTAAAGGACTCCCAGTCTACTGTTTTATATGGCAGTAGTTGGCGGGCTAGCAGTTCCAACAAGCCAGCGGTCAGCCATTGGGCAAGAGTGTTATCCGGCGTCATCAACTTTTTACACTTGAACACTTGGGCCACGGCAGCCTGCCTTCTGCCAGATGAACATGACGACGGCACAGTGAAAGTTGGAGTGGAGGACAAATGGGAGGAAAGAGGAGTAGGAGAAGAGACAGGAAGTGGAGTGCAAGGGAGTTTGGCTTTGACGGCATTGCTCCCACTGGGCTCGTTGATGGGAGGCCAGGTGCCTTCTTAAGGCAGTCGTCCCTATGTGAGTGTTGGGCTTGCCGTGATTTATGCGTTGACAGCACAGGCTGCAGATGGCAACACTTGGCAACACTATTGTCAGCAGCTGACACGTTAAAAATAGGCCCACACTGCGGACCCATGTGCCGGCTTTCTGGGAGCGCCAGAAGTGACCGTGCATGGTGGATGGCTCGCTCCAGATACATTTGCAGTCTGATTTTTAACTCCTGTGCCATGCGAGCTCTGCCTGCTTCTCCTCCTTCTCCTCCTTCTCCTCATTCTCTGCTGCTCAGTCTCTCCCTCTGAACTCCTCTCCTTTTCCTTTCTTGTGGGCAACCACGTGACGTCCATCAACATGTCATCATCGTCACCTTCACCACCATTGACAATTGAGATCTCGGAGTAGGCAGAAACAGCGGACACCTCCCTCCTTGGGACAATCTGGGTACTGTCATCAGACCGCTGGGTGGCTGCCGTTGCTACCTCCTCTTCCTTATCCGATGTCGGTAAGGTCTGGGAATGGATTAAAAAATAATTCCTCTGACTCGAGTGGAGGGGCTTTGGTGGTGGTGGTAGTGCCTTTGCAGGTGTACACAGCAGAGAGTGAGGAGGGTGCAGATACAGAGGATGAGGAGGGCACAGAAGCGGAAGGCTGAATAAGCCACTCAACCAACTCTGGTGTGTCCTTTGAAGTAATCTCCAACTTCCGACTTAGGCTCCAGCCTGGTGGATCTGCCTTAATCAGTATTTTGTGGAAGCAGGTATATCACAGGCCTCAATCAATATTTTGTCGAAGCAGGATATCAAACCCCTTAATCAGTATTTTGTGGAAGCAGGTATATCGCAGACCTAAATCAATATTTGGTGAAAGCAGAATATCAATCCCCTTAATCTGTATTTTCTGGAAGCAGATATATAGCAGCCCTCAATCAGTATTTTGTGGAAACAGGATATCAAACCCCTTAATCAGTATTTTGTGGAAGCAGGTATCTCGCAGGTCTCAATCAATATTTGGTGGAAGCAGATATATCAAATCTCTTAATCAGAATTTTGTGAAAGCAGGTATATCACAGCCCTCAATCAGTATTTTGTGGAAGCAGTATATTAATCCCCTTATTCAGTATTTTGTGGAAGCAGGTATATCACAGGACTCAATCAATATTTTGTGGAAGCAGGTATATCAAACCCCTTAATCAGTATTTTGTGGAATCAGTTATCTCGCAGGCCTCAATCAATATTTGGTGGAAGCAGGATATCAAACCCCTTAATCAGTATTTTGTCGAAAGAAGGTATCTCAGAGGTCTCAATCAATATTTGGTGGAAGCAGGTATATCAAACCCCTTAATCAGTATTTTGTGGAAGAAGGCATGTCGCAGGACTCAATTAATATTTGGTGGAAGCAGGATATCAATCCCCTTAATCAGTATCTTGTGGAAGCTGGTATATCGTAGGCCTCAATTAATATTTGGTGGAAGAAGGTATATCAAACTCCTTAATCAGTATTTTGTAGAAGCAGGTGTATCGCAGGCCTCAATCATTATTTTGTGGAAGCAGGTATATCAAACCACTTAATCAGTATGCCTCAATCAATATGTGGTGGAAGCAGGTATATCAATCCACTTAATCAGTATTTTCTGGATACAGGTATATCGTAGGCCTCAGTCCATATTTGGTGGAAGCAGTTATATCAATCTCCTTAATCAGTATTTTGTGGAAGCAGGTTTCTCCTAGGCTTCAATCAATATTTTGTGGAAGTGTTAAATATGCTACAACTATAACATTTGCTTCTGCTGCTCCAAATTAATAGCTTAATTCTAGGATAGTTGTGTGCAAAGAAGAAACGACTTGACACCAGCATGGTCAATTCAATTCTCAGCTTTATTACACAGCACATTCCTATCCCAACCTCTTGTACATTAGAGGCAAGGACCTTAGCCACTCAGCTATAAAGCTGAATGCTAAACTGTGTCAGATAAAGATAGAAGTTTCTGATGTAGTGAGTATTCCTATTCAGCAGAAGACTTATTTTTATATTTCTGTGCAGGCTAATATGAAGCTTTTAGTGTTGTGGCTAACATCCTTGTCTCTAATGTACGAGGTTGGGAGTTTGAATCCTGGAATAAACATTTCAGAAATAGGGATAACATTTAGTAATTGTAAAAAATCTATGCCACAAAATAAATGTGTAATTACATATATATATATATATATATATATATATATACACACACACACACCATATTTTTTGCCCTATAAGATGCCCCGGCCCATAAGACGCAACTAGGTTTTTGAGAAGGGAGATAAGAAAAAAAATATTTAGAACCAAAAGGTGTGCTTTTGGTGGGTTTTGAACTAATGGTGGTCTGTGGATGGCACTGTTATGGGGACACCTGTGGATGGCACTGTTATGGGGGCATCTGTGGATGGCACTGTTATGGGGGCATCTGTGGATGGCACTGTTATGGGGGCATATGTGGATGGCACTGTTATGGGGGATCATTGTGGGGGCATCTGTGGTTTGCACTGTTATGGGGCCCCTGTGGATGACACATATATGGCATCTTATCTAATGTGTCATCCACAGATCCCCCATAACAGTGTCCCTGTGTAGTGAATGGGGGCAGTCACTGTATTCTACTACATCGAGCCCTGCTCACTGTAGTATAATCATATCTAACTTGTGGGTATTGTTAAAGTATTCAAATCATCTGAAATCCAGCGCTTGTACTACTTACTACTAACTTCTTGGCAGTCAGGAGGCCGTGCGGGTGCTCGCAGCGTGACTCACTACATCGTGCACCTGCGCCGCTTGCTTCATTCATAAAGTGGACGGAGCAGGCACGTGACGTAGTGAGCTACACTGCGAAAGTCCACCCGGCCTCCTGACTGCCAAGAAGTTAGTAGTAAGTAGTACAAGCGCTGGATTTCAGATGATTTGAATACTTTAACAATACCCACAAGTTAGATATGATTGTACTACAGTGAGCAGGGCCCGGTGTAGTAGAATACAGTGACTGCACCGGGCCCCGCTGCCATTACAGAACCAGATGATGGCCCCCAGCCCCTCCTCCCTCTCAGCCGATACACCCAACAGTCGCAGCATTTGCCCCATAAGACGCACTGCTATTTTTCCCCCACTTTTGGGGGGAAAAAGTGTGTTTTATAGGACGAAAAATACGGTATATAAAATCATACTTCTGATATATATGAATGCATAATATGTGGTAAACTACTACTGATGTTTTTAGCCATATTATATTTACATATATATTATAATGTATTATATATATTTTAAATATGTAAATATATTATAGCTAAAAACTATACTATAAACTATATATATATATATATATATATATATATATATATATATATACATATATGTTTCTGAACTGTTTCTGCCAGGATTCAAATTTCCAACCTTGTACATTAGAGGCAAGGATGCTAACCACTACACTATAAAGCTACAAATATAAAATAGCTGCTGAATAGTAATACTCACTACATCAGAAACTTCTATGAGGTTTTTCTGACACAGTGTAGCATTCAGCTTTATAGCTGAGTGGATGAGGTCCTTGCCTCTAATGTACAAGGGGTTGGGAGTTCAAATCCTGGCAGAAACATTTCAGAAATAGATGCTAAATTACATTTAAATACACTGACTCAAGCACAAGCAGTGTTCGGCCGAGCATAGCGATGCTTGATAAACACTAGAGCTTGGTTTTTATCTTCAATTTAATCATAAATTCACCCATAAGCATCTTCGGCGTAGCATCAGTTACAGCTTTAGCTAGAAGTTTTCTAATGCAGGGGATAACACAACAGACAATTCATGCAAACATTACAATACAAGCAATACAACAATTATTATTATACCAATTTGTAATAGGGTCTGTTTCCAGTTTTTAAACCAGCTGTCAAACCACTCCCCCCGCGGATTATCTATCCCAAAGTTTATTTTCAGTTCCTCCGAAAGGGAGGTAAGCCCCTTAACCCCTTAAGGACACAGCCTTATTGCACCTTAAGGACCAGGCCATTTTTTGCAACTCTGACCAGTGTCACTTTAAGTGGTGATTACTCTCAGGCCATTCTGAGATTGTTTTTTTGTCATATATTGTACTTTATGACACTGGTAAAACATTTCTATTTATAAAAAAATACAAAATTTACTAAAAATTTGTAAAAAATTGCAAATTTCAAAGTTTAAATTTTTCTACTTCTATAATACATAGTAATATCTACAAAAATAGTTATTACTTTACATTCCCCATATGTCTATTTAATGTTTGGATCAATTTGGCAACTATATTTTATTTTTGGGGGATGTTACAAGGCTTAGAAGTTTAGAAGACAATCTTGACATTTTTCAGAAATTTTCAAAAAACCACTTTTTAGGGACCAGTTCAGGTCTGAAGTCACTTTGTGAGGCTTATATAATAGAAACCACCCAAAAATGACCCAATCTAAGAAACTATTTTCCATTTTAATATTTTTTTTTCCAGTTACAAAGCAAGGGTTAACAGCCAAACAAAACTCATAATTTATGGCCGTGACTCTGTAGTTTACAGAAACACCCCATGTGTGGCCGTAAACTGCTGTATGAGCACACGGCAGGGCGCAGAAGGAAAGGAATGCCATACGGTTTTTGGAAGGCAGATTTTGCTAGACCACTTTTTTGGACACCATGTCCCATTTGAAGCCCCCTGATGCACCCCTAGAGTAGAAACTCCAGAAAAGTGACCCCATTTTAGAAACTACGGGATAGGGTGGAAGTTTTGTTGGTACTAGTTTAGGGTACATATGATTTTTGGTTGCTCTATATTACACTTTTTGTGAGGCAAGATAACAAGAAATAGCTGTTTTGGCACCGTTTTTATTTTTTGTTATTTACAACATTAATCTGACAGGTTAGATCATGTGGTATTTTTATAGAGCAGGTTGTCACGGACACGGCAATACCTAATATGTATACAATTTTTTTATTTATCTAAGTTTTACACAATGATTTCATTTTTGAAACAAAAAAATCATGTTTTAGTATTTCCATAGTCTAAGAGCCATAGTTTTTTCAGTTTTTGGGCGATTATCTTAGGTAGGGTCTCATTTTTTTGTGGGATGAGATGACGGTTTGATTGGCACTATTTTGGGGTGCATATGACTTTTTGATCGCTTGCTATTACACTTTTTGTGACGTAAGATGACAAAAAAGGCTTTTTTTACACCGTTTTTATTTTTATTTTTTTACGGTGTTTACCTGAGGGGTTAGGTCATGTGATATTTTTATAGAGCCGGTCAATATGGACGCGGCGATACCTAATATGTATACTTTTTTTATGTAAGTTTTACACAATGATTTCATTTTTAAAACAAAAAAATCATGTTTTAGTGTTTCCATAAGAGCCATAGTTTTTTCTGTTTTTGAGCGATTATCTTGGTTAGGGTATGATTTTTGTGGGATGAGATGACGGTTTGATTGGTACTATTTTGGCGTACATGCCACTTTTTTGATCACTTTTATTACCTTTTTGGGAAGTAAGGTGGGCAAAATTTCAATTTCCATATAGTTTTAGTTTTTTTCTTTTATGGCATTCACCGTGCGGGGAAAGTAACATGCTCGTTTCATAGATCAGGTCGTTACGGACGCGGCAATACCTGATATGTGTAGTGTATTTTATTTTATTTTTATTCAGTGATAAATGTGTTTTTTTATCTTTACTTTTTCACTTTTTTTACATTGTTTTTTACCCAGACCCACTTGGTTCTTGAAGATCCAGTGGGTCTGATGTCTGTATAATACAGTACAGTACACTATATAGTGTATTGTACTGTATTTTACTTACACTTTGTCTGAACAGATCTATGCCTTTAGCACAGATCTGTTCAGCACCATGGACAGCAGGATACTTGAGAAGGCGTCCTGTTGCCATGGGAACCTTCCCCGTCTGCCACAACTGAGCAGATGGGGAAGGGGAAGGAGAGGAGCTCCCTCCCTCTGTGACCCAATCCTGTCTGGGGGCTGCAAAGGCACAGCAGCCCCCCGATGGGAGAGGGAGGGAGCTCTCTGACTGTTAACCCTTTCCATACAGCGGTCCGTACGGACCGTGATATGGAAAGGGTTAAACGGCTGACATCACAGCACAGATGTCAGCCGTTTATACCAGAGTGTCAGCAATGTGCTGACACTCTGGTATACCCACTGGACACCAATGAATATTCAAGAGAAGGCGGGTGGCGGATTGCGATCCCTCCTGCCGCACCGCCCGCACCGCCTGCAACACCCCCCCCCCTGCACCACCCGCCGGCATAAAATCATTCAGGGGTGCAGGGGGGGGTGAAAAATCTATATTTTGGGCATTTTAAAGTTTCTGATCCCCGCGGTCAGGGACCGCGGTAATTATAAGCTGCGGAAAGCGCTGCGATCGCCGATATGGGGGGGTCATATGACCCCCCCCCCGGTGTTGTGAATGATTTCAGCGAGCATCCTGTTCCGATTAACACCCGCAGCGCCGCAATCCCGTTTTAAAACTCATGATGTACCGGTACGTTATGTGTCCTTAAGGACTCGGGAAACGCGCCGTACCGGCACATCATGTGTCCTTAAGGGGTTAAGCGCATTCATGGCCTGGCCATTTGGTCCTAAGTTATCGGGAATTACAGTGCAACAGGTCTCACTAATTATTTTACATACACCCCCTTTTTCAGAAAGTAGCATATCTAGGGCCATTCTATTTTGGAATGCCATAACACTAGTGGGCACTAGCTGTTCTATTATTCCTTTTAAGGCATCTCTGGTATAGTTTACAAATCTCTGTTGAATATATCAAATGTAATTGATCCAATCTAGATTTTTGTTTACTGTAAATATAGGGATGATGGATTCAAAACCTGCTGCCACTTGATCTCTAGCTTTGAACTCATCTGGGACCCACCTAGGCACTCCTATAACATCTATATACACATGTGAATCAAGGCTACCTCTTGGATATGTTTCCCTTTTCCTTCTTATAACTGTTTCTTCTTTTGACAGAGAGGGATTAGAATATTCTGAATCAGTGTTTCTCAAAATTTCTATTTTTCCATTCAAGAGAGTTAAATATGTGGAACGGCATCAACACCAAGGCCAAAGCACATTGTCAATGCCAGACAATTTCCAACTTTGTCCTCAGCTTCATATCTGCACATAATCATATCACATCTCCCAGATGCCAAGGTGACTACGATGCCAAGGTGACCACACTCCTGGATGATAACAACACATATGAGGCCCTAAGACAAGACCCAACCAGTGGCTACAAGAAGAAGGTTATAGAACTACTACAACAACTAGAAAAGGACAAAACCATTGATCGGGCCATGTATCATCGCCTCTACCCTGGGGAAGCCCCTCCATGTATTTATGGACTTCCTAAGATACATAAGGACGGGACCCCTCTCAGGCCAATTGTCAGCAGCATCAATACTATGTACAGATATCTGGTGTATCAATGGGTGCGAAGTACTCACCTTCCCTGGCCAATTTAACAATGTCCTATTGGGAGGAGGCATAGGTATATAATATTAAAAATCCATTTGCGGAACATGTGGTGTGGTATGGCAGGTACATCGATGATATGCTCCTTATCTGGAGTGGTGATGTACCTGCCATACAACACTTCATGCAATATCTGGAAAATAACACATATAATTTAAAATTCATATATACGGAACATCCGCAAAGTATCAATTTTCTTGATCTTACACTTTCAGGAAAACCGAACCAGATCATACAAACTAAAACCTACCATAAGGAAATAACAGGAAACACACTACTACGGGCAAATAGCCATCACCCCCTACACACAATAAAATCTATTCCTGTGGGAGAATTCACACGTGCCTACAGAAACTGCAGTACCGCAGCAGCTTTTAAAATAGAGGCTCAAACTATTAAAAATAGATTAAAACAAAGAGCATATCCAAACTGGATGATATCCAGAGGCCTAGCTATAACTAAAAAGAAAAATAGAGAAGATTTACTCTTTTCAACTCCTAGAAATAAAAATAAAAATATCTCTAAACAGATATCAAAAAGTGAGAGTTCAGATAAAAATGTAAATAAAAACGAAAAAGATAATTTACCTACACTTGTTTTGACGTACAGTAAGCAATTTGAAAAAATTCAACAAATTATTAAAAAATATTTACCTATTCTTCATGATGACGAAATATTGCACTGTGCGCTAAAACAAGGTTGTAGAATTGTGTCAAGACGGCCAAGAACTATAGGAAACGATTTATCACCCTCCATGTATATACATCGAAACAAATATAAACGGGATCCCTGGCTTATATACAAGGGTTTCACCAGATGCGGAAGTTTGCGCTGCCGCACTTGTACATACGCAGTAAATACCAAAACTTTTCACGATGCGAATAATTCACATATATATCCAATCAAATCTTATATTAATTGTAATTCTATAGGGGTGGTATATATCATAAAATGTATAGCCTGTGACATGTTATATGTGGGATGTACCACTAGAAAATTTAAGGTCCGAATTCTAGAGCACCTCAACTACATAAAAAATCAGCACAGTGTGAACACATCCAATGCGGCTAAACACTTTATTTGCAAACACGAAAGCCAGGTGCGCAATTTCAAAGCCTTTGCAATTGAACAGGTGAAATTACCTAGCAGAGGAGGAGATTTTAAACGTTTAGTGAGACTCAGAGAGGCTTTTTGGATTTTTAAGTTGAATACCAGACATCCAAATGGCCTCAATAAGAAAAATGAACTTATGTATTTCTACTAACTCATGACTCTCCTATTTTTCACTTTTTTTCATCATAGCTATGTATGCATTTTTTCAATTTAATCAAGAGCAGTAATAGAGAAAAAGGATCCATGCCAGAATTAGCAACACAGCACTAACACATGTGGATCCATACAAATAAGTTGGCTATATATAACCAATGTGGTGTTCTGATGCTATCCTGACAATTGACATTCTTTGACAATTTTAATATGTTCACTGTTTTTATTTAATGGTTATTTTTCAATACAAATTTTTGTAATAATCAGTGACTTTGTATAGATGCATGAATTTTCTATTGTGAAACACATGAGCAGTGCCTCACCTGGAAAACAAGAGGTTAAAATGTTCCCTGCCTCCTACACTCCCCCACCCCCCAGGTGAGGGGGAAGTAATTACATTTTTTAGTTCAGACTGGTATAAAGGTGCCAGAGGAGACACTGCTCATTGTTACGACTAAGAACTACTGTTCGAAACGCGTCAAGGTTGCTGCACTTGTGGGTGGATGTCCTGTTTATATGTCTACTGCCTGAATAAAAGACGAAGATTTTAGCTACCAAAATCGTGAGTGCTGGAATTTCATTGTGCTTTCATATCAAGAATATATGGGCTTGCCAGCCTTTTCCGTGCACGCAGGTGTTTGAACAATTGGGTGAGCTGGACTTTTCTTTGTGCATGTTCAGCAGCATCAACTCTGTGACCTACAATGTGGCCAAATACTTAGCCAGAATCCTAGCGCCCTTGGTTGGAAACACACAACATCACATACAGAACTCTCAAGATTTCACCACCAAAATCCAGAACTTGGTATTGGGCACAGAAGAAACAATGGTCTCCTATGATGTTACATCCCTCTTCACCTGCATACCCACTACAGAGGCAATTGAAACAGTCAGGAAACAGTTGCTATTAGACAACACCTTAGGATGCAGAACAGAACTTAGCCCAGACCAAGTGTGTGCCTTACTGGACCTTTGTCTGAGTACCACCTACTTCAAGTATAAGGACAAGTTCTACAAGCAAAAACATGGCTGTGCTATGGGATCACCAGTCTCGCCTATTGTAGTGAACCTGTATATGGAGGAAGTAGAAAGGAAAGCCCTGACCACTTTCAAGGGAATTACACCAAGTCATTGGTTCAGATATGTGGATGACACTTGGGTTAAAATTCATAAACAAGAATTACAGGCTTTCACCGACCACATCAACTCAGTGGATCATAACTTCAATTTCACATGGGAAGATATGCAGAACAACAAACTGGCGTTTCTGGACTGTCTTAGAACAGTGGAAGAGGGAAGGAAGCTGGGAATAGAGGTCTATCGAAAACCAACACACACAGACCAGTACCTGCTGTTTGATTCCCACCATCCTCTAGACCACAAACTGGTCCAGACTCTACACCACCGGGCAGAGAAAATCCCCACTAGCACAGAGGCCAAGGCGAAGGAACTAAAACACCTCAGAGGGGCACTTAAAACTTGTGGGTATCCAGTTTGGGCCTTTGTCAAAACAGAAGGAAGGAGAAGAAAGACCACCAAGACTACCAGTAAGGGCGAGAAGCATGACAGACGCAAGAATATGGTTATCTCATATATAGCTGGGGTGTCTGAGAAACTCAAAAGGATTTTTAATAAACATCACATTCCTGTTTGCTTTAAACCCAGCAACACACTGAGGCAACAACTGGTTCACCCCAAAGACCCAACGCCTAAACACAAGATGAACAACATTGTGTACGCAGTCCAGTGCAATGAGGAATGCTCAGAACTGTATATTGGCAAAACAAAACAACAACTACATCAGCGTATGGCCCAGCATAGAAGAACCAAAACCTCTGGTCAAGATTCAGCCGTGTACTTACATCTAAAAGGAACAGGTCACACCTTTGAAGACAGTCAAGTACGTGTTTTGGATAAGGAGGCCGATTGGTACAAACGAGGCGTAAAGGAGGCCATCTACGTAAAAATGGAGAAGCCAAGCTTGAATTGGGGTGGGGGGGTTAGACATCTATTGTCTGCCACGTATAATGCTGTCTTGACACCTTTTTCTGGGAAGTCTTTATCACCTACTGACTCCAATTAGGATAATGCAATCAACACCTTTGACCCAATGCTGGGTCTAATTACCAGATGTGGATTCAGTTACATATTTATTCCCAGAATTTTTTGTACAATCACTCAGAAATGAGAAACCTCGTTGGAAGAACGAGTGAAACGTTTTCAAGAAATCTACAGTACGTCCAGTTGCCTTGATTTATTCTTTACAGATACATCTCCCAGAGATTGGGTCTGGTTCCACAAGTGAGTTTGGTAGTCTGTCCCAGTGGTGTTGACCACAGTTCCACAGTAACACTTGGGAAATCTACCCAGGTGCTTTCCCTCTGACTCTTCTATCTCAAAACAGACATAATTCTCTTTGTATATTGTGATGCCTTCTCCAGGTGGTGGTGCTTCCCTTAAGATTAGGAATTTCCCTTTCCAAACTTTACATACGTTCTCATTAATAGTCTGATTCACATACAGGCTGATAAAACAGGAATAATGGTTGGGATCTAGATGGAGGGGTACAGTCCCCAGATGGGTCCTGGCTGTAGAGCAGGTGATACATCCTCCTGACCTATGTACCTGGGATGCTGTAAATTTCATCAATTCCAACCAAAAATTGCTATCAGAGAATCCTGTTTCCACAGCCAAAGTTTCCTCCATTGTATACAGGGCCCTGGCTCGACTCTCCCCTGGGAGAAGAGGATTCCCTGATATGGAGTTAGGCCTCTCTACCCTGGCTTCAATATTTCCTAATTGGAACTGTACAAGGGGGGCGTTAGGGAGACTGCTTGATGTTTAATACCTTCCCAACACATATCTTCCCAGGTCTACTTTCTGTGGGTTCTCTAGGGCCAGAATTAAAGGACTACATTCTCCTGGCTTTGCCTTTGTCAGATCACACCTTTCTTTCCATGATGTTTCTTTGTCAGAAAAATGCAGTCTATCAACCAAGGGTGTCCTCTTGTCATCTTTTCGAGACACCCCCTCTGCTGGTCGGTATCCCCAATCTGTACCTTTATTAGCTATCACATCTCCCCATGAGGAACACCATTCATTTCCCTCTCTGGTTACGCAAATGTAATACTGAACTCCCTTTCAATTTGCCACTTCACAATAGTCAAACTCAAACACCTGTATTGAAGCCCTAGTATTTACCCACAAGGTCTATAATAACTGCGTCCCAATCCCACCCTTCCCAATATCAGCAAGAAAAAGAATATAATTTTTGACAAATATCTGGCTCCAAGCCTGGAACCTTCTTGCAGTGAGATGTGTGAATCCGCGTTTTCTTGCCCTGGAGTTTCACTAAGGTGGGAGTGGTCAACAGAACCAGGAAGTGACCATCAAATCTGGGTTAAAGAGTCTATCTGACATGCTTCTTCACTAGGACCCAATCTCCTAGTTGAATGGCATGACTTCCAGGAATCTGGCTGGGATCTGGAAGTGAAGTAAATACTCAAAAATGTAGATCAGTCTGGTGTTTACACATAGCAGATAAATAGGCAGATAAACAATCATATTGCAAAACAAGTTCTTGGAGAAAATACTGTCCTAACTTAGGGGCACTACCAAAGAAAATCTCAAAAGGGGACGGCTTCTCTTTCGCTCTAGGGGTATGTCTGATACTGAATAGGGCAATAGGAAGAGCATCTGGCCATGGCCTTCCAGTCTCTTGTGCCATTTTCAACTTTTTTGTCTCAATGTGCCATTCATTCTTTCCACTTTTCAGCTGCTTTGTGGCCTGTATGGAGTATGGAAAGCAATATGTTTCCTGAGCCACGTCTGCTATAAAGTCAGGTCCTTGATTACTCTCTATCAATTCAGATACCCAAAATCTACAGACAATTTCAATTAAAAACGTCTTCAATGTTGTCTTTGCCGTCTGATTCTTCACGTGGTAGGCTTCAGGCCATCTATAGAACATGTCTATGACCACCAGGACATACTGGAACCAGTTGAGCAGGGGGTATCTGTATGTGGTCAATCTGAATCCTTTAAAAGGGGTAGAGAGCTTTTGGTAGGCACTTGACAGGGACTTTTTCCATCTTCCAAGGATTACATTTAACACAGACCATGCAGCTATCAACATGTCCAGCGATGAATGTAGTAATGGGTGGGGAAAGCCATATGGATGAGATGAGGTTATTCATTGCAGATTTTCCTTGATGTGTGGGCCCATGAGCCCAAGAGACTACTGCAGGGTAGAGACTTTGAGGCAGACAGAGAAGATGTCCTTTCCTCCAAATCCGGTCCTCATTAGGGCCTCCTCCGTTTTCAGACCACACTTCTTTCTCCTCCTCTGATGCTGCTTCTTGCATATCCCCCAATGTTTCCTTTGTGAGGAGGAGTCCACTGGGTATACCTGCTCTGATCTCTTGCAGCCCTGGATCGTGTCTGCACTGCCATCATCTTTACCTCCTCTCTTTTCTTCATTGCCGCTTCCTTTGCTACTTTATCGGCTCTCACATTTCCCTGGGTTTCTGGAGTATCGGCTCTTGAATACACCTTGACTTTGAGTAAAGCTACTTGCTTAGGGAGTGCCAAAGCTTCCATCAATGTGTGCACAGGCTTTAGCATTTTTTATGGGAATCCTGTTAACTGTAATAAAATTATGGCTCTTCCAGATGGGACTGAAATCATGGGCTACTCCAAAGGCGTATCTAGAGTCTGTGTATATATTGGCAGTTTTCCTCTCAGCAATTCTGCAGGCTTCAGCGAGAGCTATCAGTTCAGCCTCTTGGGCAGATTTCTCAAGAGAAAGAGGGCGGGCTTGCAACACTTCATCTGAAGAGGTGACAGCATATCCAGTGTGATACCTGCCTTGTTCAACTGCATGTTGAGCACGAATATTCGAACTACGAATTTTAATCGAGATTATCGGAACTTCAAGAATTTGTGAATATTTCGAATATAGTGCTATATATTCGTTTTTCGAATATTCATAACTTTTTCCTGTCTGAACACATGCTTTCTCCCTGATTCTCGCTTGGGGCCAATGAGTCATTGGCCCACAAGCAACTTTAGCAGGGAGGAAGCATGACTTCAGATGGAAAAAAATTATGAATATTCTAAAGAACGAATATATAGCACTATATTCAATATAGTGCTATATATTCGTGTTTTATAGTATATTCGTCATTTTTTTTCATCTGAAGTCATGATTCCTCCCTGCTTAAGTTGCTTGACAAGCAACTTAATCAGGGAGGAATCAACTTCAGATGGAAAAAAATGACGAATATTCTAAAAAACTAATATGTAGCACTATTGCTATATATTAGTTTTTTTTTTTTTAGAATATTCTTCAATGATGAATATTCTAAAAAACAAATATATAGCAATAGTGCTATATATTCATTTTTTTGAATATTCATAGTTTTTTCTCATCTGAAGTGAACGCGACTATTTGCTGTTGTGAGATCGTGAAAACCCAGATCTGATGGTATATTCCAACCCTGAGGCGTTCCCATGGTGATGGGGATGCTCCATGTGCACGGCAAACGGCACCGACTGGAGCGGACTGAAATCCTAGGGAGCCCGGACAGATAAGAACAGTTTTTTTGGGAACCAGACACCTTAAGCAGGGAGGAATCATGTGTACTGTTCACTTCAGATGGATGATGAAAAATGCCAAATATTCTAAATAAAATTATATATAGCACTATACTCGATATAGTGCTATATTCATTTTTTCCATCTGAAGTCATGATTCCTCCTTGCTTAAGTTGCTTGACAAGCAACTTAAGCAGGAAGGAATCATAACTTCAGATGGAGAAAAATGATGAATATTCTAAAAAACAAATATATAGCACTATATTGAGTACAGTGCTATATATTTGTTTTTAGAATATTCGTCAATTTTCATCATCCATCTGAAGTAAACAGTACACATGATTCCTCCCTGCTTAGGGTGTCTGGTTCCCAAAATAACAGTTCTTATTAGGGTTGAGTGAACCCGAACTGTAAAGTTCGGGTTCGTACCGAACTTTAGAATTATTGGACCCCGGACCGACCCGAACATTTCAGTAAAAGTACGGGTTTGGGTTTGGTGTTTGCCGCTTTCTTGGTGCTTTTTGAAAGGCTGCAGAGCAGTCAATCAACAAGCGGTTAACTCTCTGACATGACAAGCCATCACAGCAATGCCTACTAATGGCATGGCTGTGATTGGCCAGAGCAGCATGTGACCCAGGCTCTATATAAGCTTGAGTCACATAGCGCTGCACGTCACTCTGCTTTTACAAGTGTAGGGAGAGGATTCTGCTGGACTTGTGATTTCAGGGATAGAATAGGAGAGAATCTAACTCAGCGATCTACAGAGAAATAGTTGTGTGGGTGCAGGGCACAATCGTTTTACCCTGCCCTGAGCTCATTGACAAAAAAAAACTAACTTTTATAAACCTGTTAGTTAGGTGGGCGGCAGACATTTTATGCAAGCTCAGTGCACCAGCACTGCATCTGAGCTTTTGGGACTTTGCAAATCACATTTTTTTTGGCAAACTACAACATCTGGATTAGTCAGTGTGCAATTTAAGCTAGAAATACACCCATCATTTTCTGGGGTTTAAAAAACACACTTTTTGGCCAAAAACTGTGTTTTCCTGATCTGCAAGTGTTTAATTCAAGTTTAATATATACAGTTTTCATATTCTGTTACCAAAAAAAGACTTTTTTTGTCAATCTAAAACATCTGGATTAGTCAGTGTGCAATTTAAGCTAGAAATACACCCATCATTTTCTGGGGTTTTAAAAACACATTTCTTTTGCTAAAAAACTGTATTTTCCTGATCTGCAAGTGTTAAATTCAAGATTAATATATACAGCTTTCATATTCTGTTACCAAAAAAAACACTTTTGGGCAATCTACAACATCTGGATTAGTCAGTGTGCAATTTAAGCTAGAAATGCACCCATCATTTTCTGGGGTTTTAAAAACACACTTTTTTGACAAAAACAACAATTTTCAGGCCTTGCAGCATCAGCACGTGTGAAATTACAGGCTTATATACTGCTGTCAAATTCAGTTGTTAAACAAATACTCGTTTGGGCCCCAAAAAAATTGTTGGCAGCCTTTGATGCAGATGTCATTGTTAGATACACCCTTAATTCATTTGGGTTAGATTCAGAGATTTGAAATACCGCCATTTGGTGCACCAATATTGAATTCAGCCCTACACTGGTTCAGGCCCTGTGAGATACACCTTCTACATACAGGGGTTTGATTCAGGCATTTGAAATACAGCCATTTGAAATTCAGCCATTTTGTGCAAAGAAATATTTAAATCAGGCCTACACTGGTTCAGACCGTGTGAGATACACCCTCTACATACAGGGATTTGATTTAGGCATTTGAAATACAGCCTTGTTGGGCAAAGAAATATTTAATTCAGGCCTACACTGGTTCAGACAATTGTGAGATACACCCTCTACATACAGGGGTTTGATTCAGGGATTTGAAATACAGCCATTCGAAATACAGCCATTTTGTGCAAAGAAATAATGAATTAAGGCCTACACTGGTTCAGACCGTGTGAGATACACCCTCTACATACAGGAGTTTGATTCAGACATTTGAAATACAGCCTTGTTCGGCAAAGAAATATTTAATTCAGGCCTACACTGGCTCAGACCGTGTGAGATACACCCTCTACATACAGGGGTCTGATTCAGGCATTTGAAATACAGCCATTTTGTGCAAATAAATATTTAATTCAGGCCTACACTTGTTCAGATCGTGTGAGATACACCCTCTACATACAGGGGTTTCATTCAGGCATTTGAAATACAGCCATTTTGGGCAAATAAATATTTACTTCAGGCCTACACTGGTTCAGACCATGTGAGATACACCCTCTATATACAGGGGTTTGATTCAGGCGTTTGAAATACAGCCATTTGAAATACAGCCATTTTGGGCAAAGAAATATTTAATTTAGGCCTACACTGGTTCAGGCACTGTGAGATACACCCTCTACATACAGGGGTTTGATTCAGGCATTTGAAATACAGCCATTCGAAATGCAGCCATGTTGTGCAAAGAAATAATTAATTCAGGCCTACACTGGTTCAGACCGTGTGAGATACATCCTCTACATACAGGGGTTTGATTCAAACATTTGAAATACAGCCTTGTTGGGCAAATAGATATTTAATTCAGGCCTACACTGGTTCAGACCGTGTGAGATGCACCCTCTACATACAGGGGTTTGATTCAGGCATTTGAAATACAGCCATTTGAAATACAGCCATTTTGTGCAAAGAAATATTTAATTCAGGCCTACACTGGTTCAGACCGTGTAAGATACACCCTCTACATAAAGGGGTCTGATTCAGGCATTTGAAATACAGCCATTTGAAATATAGCCATTTTGGGTAAAGAAATATTTAATTCAGGCCTACACTTGTTCAGATCGTGTGAGATACACCCTCTACATACAGGGGTTTGATTCAGGCATTTGAAATACAGGCATTTGAAATGCAGCCATTTTGGGCAAAGAAATATTTACTTCAGGCCTACACTGGTTCAGACCATGTGAGATACACCCTCTACATACAAGGGTTTCATTCAGGCATTTGAAATACAGCCATTTGAAATGCAGCCATTTTGGGCAAATAAATATTTAATTTAGGCCTACACTGGTTCAGGCACTGTGAGATACACCCTCTACATACAGGGGTTTGATTCAGACATTTGAAATACAGCCATTCGAAATACAGCCATGTTGTGCAAAGAAATAATTAATTGGGAACGCCTCAGGGTTGGAATATGCCATTGGATCTGAGTTTTCACGATCTCAAAACAGCGAATAGTCTTGTTATAAGACTATGCAACCAATAGAGGCCGTTGTTCATAACTCATGAACAGCACTCTCTATTGGTTGCATAGTCTTATGACAAGACTATTCGTTGTTGTGAGATTGTGAAAACTCAGATCCAATGGTATATTCTTACCCGAGGCATTCCCATGGTAAAGGGGACGCTTCATGCGTGCTGCAATGGGCACTGACTGGAGCGGGCTGAAGTCCTAGGGAGCCCGGACAGATAAGAACTGTTTTTTTGGGAACCAGACACCCTAAGCAGGGAGGAATCATGTGTACTGTTCACTTCAGATGGATGATGAAAAATGAAGAATATTCTAAAAACGAATATATAGCAATATATTCAATATATTGCTATATATTCATTTTTTTTATATTCGCAAATATTTGTCAAATAATCTAAAAAATATTTGTCAAATATCGCAAATTCGAATATAGCCCCTGCTGCTCATCACTAATCTGCATATCGCGATCCATCCACAAACAAGTTAAGGTTAGGGTTGTCCAAAGTTGTTTCAGTTACATCTGGAAGAGGCTCAGTCTCTTGTTTAATTAATTCTATGCAATCATAACAGTCTCCAGAGTAAAAATCATCAGCAGAATAAACACCTTCCACCTCAGCTGTCCCCCCTTGAGGAAAAGGGAAGCGGGGTTGATCACATGACATCTATCTATACTAACAGTATCCAGAAGTAAATGAGAACACTGCATACGGAGATGCCTAGCAGCTGAGAGATGTTTTGGCTGAGTTTGCTGGAGGATTTCAGAGATGTCATGGGGGCTAAAATATGCAGGGGGTGACCCAGGACAATGGCAGAAGTTTTTTCCAGGAGGAGATGACTGGCATGGATAGCTCGAAAATAGGAGGGTCCCATGAGCTACTGGGTCCACGTGGGCTGAGTAGTAGCCCAGGGGCCTGTACCTGCCTCCATGACTCTGGGTGAGGACCCCAGTTGCATGTCCCTGACGTTCCATGACATACTGTGAGTCTGAAGGGTTGGTCATAGTAAGGCAATCCCAGGGCAGGAGAGGACGAGACTGCTTCCTGCAACTGTTTAAAACAGTGTTTAGCATCTTCTGTCAAGTAAAAAGGGGCATGCTTTACACAATCATACAGAGGCTGCATAGGAATGGAAGCATCTAGGATCCAAGGGCGACAATAAGATTTGAGTCCCAGAAAGGCTTGCAGTGGTTTAGAGGTAGTAGGTAGCTTTCTTTCTCTCCTCTGTAAGGTGTTTAGCACCCGGACTGAGGCAATGTCCGAGGAACACCACCTTTGATTGACACCACTAGATTTTGTCTTTGGAAACCTTGCAACCCTGAGCTGACAGAAAAATAAGTAAAGAGAACGAGGCATCTGAACAGATATGTGTGTCCTGAGTACACACTAAAAGATTGTCCACATACTGGAGCAGCACAACATCATCGTAATTTTGTTTCCATTCATCCAAGATAGATGACATGGCTTTGCTGAATTGAGATGCACTATTCTGAGCCACTTGAGGCATGACTGTCCAGATATACTGTGATACTGCATGAGTGAAGGCAAAGAGGTATTGGCAATCGAGGTGTAAAGGCACAGAGAAAAAAACATTAGCAAGCTCAATGACTGTAAAGACTGCTGTGTCAGAGAGTATGTTACTTACTGGAAAGAGGGGTGTGTTGCACGGGGATGTGGTAGGTATTATAGCACCAACTTTCAAGAACGCCCGCACCTGTTGGGTGATGGCATCCACCCGGGCTATAGATAGATAAAAGGTATTACGGCTTCCTACGGAGCACTGCTCTTGAGGTGCACCATTACAGGTTGCACACGCAACCTGCCCACATCCCGTGTTCCTGTGGACCACAGTGTCTCAGGTATGACAGACAGCACAGCTGCTGGAAGTAGCTCAGTAGTGGGCGGGCAGTCTTCTAAGGATCTAAGGGTGGCCAGCATTACTTTTAACTCTGGCTGCAGAGAAGTAGAAAGTGTAACAGTGCCATCAGGGTGAAACTGAATAATAGCTTGCATCTTTTGTAGTAAGTCAGCACCTAGAAGGTAAAGTGGACATGTGGAGGAAACTACAAATTGCAAGAGTTCCCCAGTACAGGGCTGTGGGCCAAAAGAAACATCAAGAGGTTTGGTTAGGGGAGAGGACCTAGCACGACCATCTATGACAACACACTACACAGTGATTTTGTCTAAAAAAGCTGGGTCGGGGATCTCATCACTTCGGATTACACTTCTGGCTACACCAGTATCCACAAGAAATGTGTGCATATCCCCTCCTATCTGCAGCTGCACAGTAGATGCAGTGCTACAGTGGGGGTGGAGGAGGGCCATAGTAGGATTGGCTTCTCCGACATGTGGATCTGGCTTGCCCCTGTCCTATGAGGCATGGTGATATTCCTCCCTCTCTACTGCTGGGGAAGAGCCCATGGAAACACATGAGGCGGCCCCCCTCTTCCTTGCTGAAGGGGGGCGATGTGGGCACACCCTTTTGAAATGTCCGAGCTGACCACACCCATAGCAGAGATGAGCAGGTCTGTTATCTCCCCGGGGGAGGGGGGCATTCTCCCCTGTTATAAGCATTATGCTAGTCCTGGGTCTGCTTCAATAGCTTTTGTTACCAGAGTTAATGTCTCAATAGGAACAGAGCGATACTCTGGGCAGGAAGTTTTTAGTGGCTTTTTAATATGGAGTTTTAGTCCATCAGCAAAAGCACCTAGTCTGTACTGGGTCTTGTTTAGTAAAACCAAGATCTTTGAACATTTCTTCCATTCGATTTGCAAATTTCCCCAGGTTTTCAAAAACTTAGCCTCCCCATGGTTGGGAGGTGGTAGATCTCTCTCCATTGTGGGCCAGAAAAATTTTCCCTGCCTTAATCTGGGTAAGTCCTGCTAAATCCCTTCATGTGGCAGAGTTAGTTTTCCTGATCTGTTCCAATGCCCTATAAAAATGGCATGGGGTGCTGTTCGGGGTCAGGGAGGGAGTTTACTAAATTAGTGGCTTGTGTAGGACTAAAAGTTACATATCTCCCTTCCCGATTTATCTCAGTGGAAGAAGTCTGGGCTTGTCTGGCCAGAAAATCTACCTGTCCGGCCAGTCTGACAACCAGGTTATCTCTCTCTTTCTCTTCCCTCTCTCTCTCTTTCTCTCTCTCTCTCTCTCTCTTTCTTTGCCTGTCCCCCTGTGGCTTCCTCGGCTTGCCACCCTCCTCTGTGCCCTGTGGCTGCAAAATGGGAGGAAGGCAAACCACTGAGTCTTAGTGTCTCCCCACCTGCTTCATCTGCTAACTTGGACTTCTTATGTCCTCCGGTTTCAGGGCCCCCACCTACCATAATACTAGGTATGACGGGGGAGGGGTGCTGTAGGTTGTATGGTGGGCCCTCCTGGCATGTAATAGGTGCCATCTTTATTTAACACAGGATATAAGGGGGTGATCTGTTTTAAAAGTTTCCCTGTCCCTCCCGTCTTTGTCTCCTCAGAAACCTGTTTTGCCTCTTCAAAAGTTATCAGAGGAGGATCTCAGCAACAAGGGGTTATCTGTTTTCCATCTAGTGATGGAGGCTTAGTAGGGCAGAAAGTTGTGCATACTGGGGGATGGGCACCTACAGACTGAGGCTGTGACACCATGGGGGTCTGTCCAGCATGAGGAGGATGGGGGCTGGGGGCACTACAAGCAGGACAAGAATCACAGGGGTCTGGATTTGGCTGGCCACAATGCACACATGTCCATCCCACAGACCCTCCCACTGAAATTCCATTCGGTGAGTGGGGTCTCAGTAGGTGAACTACATCCGGTGCTATTGCTCCAGTGCCATTATAGAGTGGTGGCCCTGGATTTCCTATCTTATAAACATAAGCTTTTAAATTTTCATCCCATCTTTCTGATCCTACATTAGCAGCCAGACGATTTTCTATCCGGTGCCATGCTGGTGCAGCACTGAGCAAGCCTAGGTCAATCAGCTTTCCACTACACTGTCTCGTCACTTTCTTCCACACTTCAGAGCTAAGTTCACCATTCTCATTACATCCAGCTAGCTTCATTAACTTCCTATAATGCTCAACATGCTTACTGCCTTCCTCACGTGCTACAAGCTGCGGAGAAGTATACTCACCCTCAGGCAGAGATGGAGACAGTCCCATGAGTTTACCCACGTGTATACAAAGACAAAAGCTTCATCTGCTACAAAAATTTAAATAAAAAGTGATTAAAAAGTCTTAAACACCCCAGAATGGTATCAGTGAAAAGTCCAGATTGCCCCGCAAAAAATGAGCCCCCACCCAGCGCCGTACACATAATTACAAAAAGGTTATAGGGCTCAAAATATGGCGACAAAAAAATAAATCAGATTTTTATTTTATTTTTTTATCACTATTAAAACGCAAGAAAAACAATACATATAAGGTATCGCCGGATTCGATCTGACCTGTAGAATAAAAGTAACCAGTCAGTTTTATCGCACATCGAATGTTGTAAATAAAAATCCCGTAAAACTATGGTGGAATTGCATTTTTTTTTCAACAGGAAGAATGGGCAGTTTTACCATCTGAGAAAATAAAGAGCCTCATCCACAACTGCCACAAAAGACTTCAAGCTGTCATTGATGCTAAAGGGGGCAATACATGGTATCAATAACTGGGGTGTGTAAACTTCTGATCAGGGTCATTTGGGGAGTTTGTGTTGTGATTATGATCTATAAAGAGTAAACACAGTTGTTTGACATAAATGGCTTCAGCCGACCACTAACCATGAGCGAGAGAAAAGTGTCCGTGTTATCATTCATATTCTCTGAACAATGGTTAAAGGGGTATTATCATCTTAATGATCACTGTTAAATCTGTTAATGATTTGACAGTGATCATTTTTCTAAATACGTTTTATTACCCAATTCCCACCCTTTTTTAGAAAATAAGTCACCTCTTACCTGATGTTGTCTTTGGTCTCCCCTGGTTACGACCACCTCTCCTGTCGAATCCTGCCGGGCCACGCTTGCGCAGAAGACTGAAGATTCTCTCCCGGCCGAGCCGCGCAATGTCCTGAACGCGCATGCTGCCTTGATGACTTCTTCCTGGCCAGTATAGTACAGAGCCGCGAACGCGCACGCCGACTCTGTACTATACAGGCCAGGAATAAGTCACCATGGCACATGCGCGGCGGCGGCGTGCGGGTTTAGGACATTGAGCGGCCCGGCCGGGAGAAAATCTTCAGTCTTCTGCGCAAGCGCGGCGCCGTCCGGGTGAAGAATCCAGGAAGTGAACGTCACGCTCAAGGAAGGTAAGTATGAAAAGGGAAGATGAGAATAACACTTTAAGAAATCATAAATACTGCAAGGGTATGTAAACTTATCAGCACAACTGTAAGTAGCTGTGTGATATAAATCTGTGGAATATGGGAAGCGTAAGAGGATGTGCACCATAAATCCCATCTTTGTAAGGCCTCTTGCACATGGCCGCTGTGTGCCTGTAGTTGTATTGTGGACCACATACGGCAGTTCCGCAATACACAGGGCACCAGCCGTGTGCATCCCGCATCCCTGATGTCGACCCATTCACTTGAACGGAATGGAAACACGGATCGGATCCCCATAGAAGCACTACAGAGTGCTTCCGTGGTGTTTCTGGCCGTGCCTCCGCACAGCAAAAAAGTAGAACATGCTCACGGACCCATTCAAGTTGAATAGGTCTAGATCTGTCCCGGCCGCTGCACGCACGTTGCCCGTGCATTGGGGACTGCAAATTGCTGTCCCCAATGCACGGAATGGACCAACAACGTTTATGTGCAAGAGGCCTAACACTTGTGATCTAGTTTTATGTGAAGCGGCATATATGCATTCATGGTGCATGTATTTATTAATTAGGGCTACCAAATCTGAGTAACTCGGAGTGACAGGAGATTTCCAGAATCTGAATTCTTTTTTTTGTCGCCATATTTTGACCCCTATAACTTTTTGGTAATTATGTGTACGGCGCTGGGTGGGGCTAATTTTTTGTAGGGCAATCTGAACTTTTCACTGATACCATTGTGGGGTGTTTAAGACTTTTCAATCACTTTTTATAAAAAAAATTGTAGCAAATGAACGGCGAATCGGACATTTGGACTCTTTTTTCTGTTTTGCTGTTTGCCGTATGGGGAATATATTTTTATACAATAGGTGTTTTTACACATTGCGACACCCATGATGTGCATTTTTTCAGTTCTTTTATTTTCATTTTGGGAAAAGGGGGGTGATCTGATTATTTTTTTTTTTTACACTTTTTTATAGTTCCCAGGTTACACACACATCTCTGTAACACAGAACACAGCTCTGCTACATACAGGTTACACACACATCTCTGCTACACAGTACACAGCACTGCTACCTGCAGGTTACACATACAGCTCTGCTACACAGTATACAGCTCTGCTACATGCAGGTTACATATACAGCTCTGCTACACAGTACACAGCTCTGCTACAGGCAGGTTATACATACAGCTCTTCTACACAGTACACAGCTCTGCTACATGCAGGTTACACATACAGCTCTGCTACGCAGTACACAGCACTGATACATGCAGGTTACACATACAGCTCTGCTACACAGTACACAGCACTGCTACATGCAGGTTACACATACAGATCTGCTACACAGTACACAGCACTGCTACATGCAGGTTTCACATACAGCTCTGCTATACAGTACACAGCTCTGCTACATGCAGGTTACACATGCAGCCTTGCTACATGCAGGTTACACATACAGCTCTGCTACACAGTACACAGCTCTGCAACATGCAGGTTACACATACAGCTCTGCTACACAGTACACAGCTCTGCTACATGCAGGTTACACATACAGCTCTGCTACACAGTACACAGCTTTGCTACATGCATGTTACACATACAGCTCTGCTACATGCAGGTTACACAAACAGCTCTACTACACAGTACACAGCTCTGCTACATGCAGGTTACACATATAGTTTTGCTACACAGTACACATCTCTGCTACATGCCGGTACCACATACAGCTCTACTACACAGTACACAACTCTGCTACATGCAGGTTACACATACAGCTCTGCTACTCAGTACACAGCACTGCTACATGCAGGTTACACATACAGCTTTGCTACATGCAGGTTACACATACAGCTCTGCTACACAGTACACAGCACTGCTACATGCAGGTTATACATACAGCTCTGCTACTCAGTACACAGCACTGCTACATGCAGGTTACGCATACAGCTTTGCTACATGCAGGTTACACATACAGCTCTGCTACACAGTACATAGCACTGCTACATGCAGGTTATACATACAGCTCTGCTACACAGTACACAGCTCTGCTACATGCAGGTTACACATACAGCTCTGCTACACAGTACACAGCTCTGCTGCATGCAGGTTACACATACAGCTCTGCTACATGCAGGTTACACATATAGCTCTACTACACAGTACACAGCTGTGCTACATGCAGGTACCACATACATGCTCTGCTACACAGTACACCACTGTGGTACATGCAGGTTACACATGCAGCTTTGCTACATGCAGGTTACACATACAGCTTTGCTACACAGTACACAGCTATGCTACATGCAGGTTACACATACAGCTCTGTAACTTGCAGGTTACACATACAGCTCTGCTACTCAGTACACAGCACTGCTACATGCAGGTTACACATACAGCTCTGCTACATGCAGGTTACACATACAGCTTTGCTACACAGTACACAGCACTGCTACATGCAGGTTATACATACAGCTCTGCTACATGCAGGTTACACATACAGCTCTGCTACATGCAGGTTACACATACAGCTCTGCTACACAGTACACAGCACTGCTACATGCAGGTTACACATACAGCTTTGCTACACAGTACACAGCTCTGCTACATGCAGGTTACACATACAGCTCTGCTACATGCAGGTTACACATACAGCTCTGTTACACAGTACACAGCTCTGCTATATGCAGGGTACACATACAGCTCTGCTTCATGCAGGTTACACATACAGCTCTGCTACGCAGTACACAGCTCTGCTACATGCAAGTTACACATACAGCTCTGCTACACAGTACACAGCACTGATACATGCAGGTTACACATACAGCTCTGCTACACAGTACACAGCTCTGCTACATGCAGGTTACACATACAGCTCTGCTACATGCAGGTTACACATACAGTTCTGCTACACAGTACACAACACTGCTACATGCAGGTTACACACACATCTCTAGTACAGAGCTCTGCTACATGCAGGGTACACATACAGCTCTGCTACATGCAGGTTACACATACAGCTCTGCTACACAGTACACAGCTCTGCTACATGCAGGTTACAGATACAACTCTGCTACACAGTACACAGTTCTGCTACATGCAAGTTACACATACAGCTCTGCTACACAGTACACAGCACTGCTACATGCAGGTTACACATACAGCTCTGCTACACAGTGCACAGCACTGCTACATGCAGGTTACACATACACCTCTGCTACCCAGTACACAGCTCTGCTACATGCAGGTTACACATACAGCTCTGCTACACAGTACACCGCTTTGCTACATGCAGGTTACACATACAGCTATACTACACAGTACACAACACTGCTACATGCAGGTTACACACACATCTCTAGTACAGAGCTCTATTTGATGGCTACAGTTCCTTACACTCTACCAGCTGCTGTGCACATCTGACCCCTCCCACACACGTGACTCATCACATGGTCCTGACATCATCACAGGTCAGGTGAAGAGTGTGTGTAGTAGGGCATATTTTGAGTTAGGGAGGACAGAGTTTTGGCTGATGTCTGAGGGAGGACGGAGTTTTGGCTGATGTCTGACGGAGTTTTGGCTCATGTCTGATGGAGTTTTGGCTGATGTCTGATGGAGTTTTGGCTGATGTCTGAGGGAGGACGGAGTTTTGGCTGATGTCTGACAGAGTTTTAGCTGATGTCTGACGGAGTTTGGGCTGATGTCTGACGGAGTTTGGGCTGATGTCTGACGGAGTTTTGGCTGATGTCTGACGGAGTTTTGGCTGATGTCTGAGGGAGGACGGAGTTTTGGCTGATGGCTGACGGAGTTTTGGCTGATGGCTGACGGAGTTTTGGCTGATGTCTGACGGAGTTTTGGCTGAGGGACGACCGAGTTTTGGCTGATGTCTGACAGAGTTTTGGCTGATGTCTGAGGGAGGACGGAGTTTTGGCTGATGGCTGACGGAGTTTTGGCTGATGGCTGACGGAGTTTTGGCTGATGTCTGACGGAGTTTTGGCTGAGGGACGACCGAGTTTTGGCTGATGTCTGACGGAGTTTTGGCTGAGGGACGACGGAGTTTTGGCTGAGGGACTGTCACTACCAGAGCTTTGAGACGTTCTCACAGCTCTGTTTCTCCACCCCTGTGATGATGTCACTACTAGAGCTTGGAGGAGTTCCCTCTGCCCTGTTTCTCCGCCCCTGTGATGAGGTCTTTACTTTCGGTTTCCTTCCTCCCAGCTGTCCCTCCTGTGTTTGATTTTGTTGCCTTTAAATCACCCCTCCTCCTTTGTAGAGGTGCGGATTATACTTTTCATTTGAGCTGTATCTCTCGCTTGAGTATCTTCACCTGTGTGATAGCTTTTCACTGGATCTGTGTTCTGCTGAAGCAAGTACTTTGGATATTGTCTGCTGACTTTGGATCTGTTTTCACTGCAGCTGCACCTCCTTCAGTTAAGTGTACATTCATTTGTGATTTTCTGTTTGCTGGATCCCAGGTGATCCTGACTTCCTCCGTGTCTAGTGTAGGGAGCCGGTGGTCGTGCCCCCTCACTTTTGTAGGGTGTTCAGGTGTTATATAGTCGAGGTACGAGGATATTCGATCATCCACCATTGGGGTGTTCGCATAGGCTGAGCAGCTTAGGGAGAGCTTTTAGGGTCTGACAGGGGTCACCCTTTATCCTCCCTAGTTTGGGTCCGGTCAGTTGCTTTTCACTGTGTAGGCTCTTGTTGCTCACTTACAGTCATGACAGGGACGACAGAGTTTTGGCTGAAGGACGACAGAGTTTTGGCTGAAGGACGACAGAGTTTTGGCTGAGGGACGACGGAGTTTTGGCTGAGGGACGACGGAGTTTTGGCTGAGGGACGACGGAGTTTTGGCTGAGGGACGACAGAGTTTTGGCTGAGGGACGACAGAGTTTTGGCTGAGGGACGACGGAGTTTTGGCTGAGGGACGAAGGAGTTTTGGCTGATGTCTGAGGGAGGACAGAGTTTTGGATGAAGGAGGACGGAGTTTTGTCTAAAGTCTGAGGTAGGAGGGAGTTTTGCCTGATGGAGGATGGAGTTGTGGATGATGTCTGACAATGTCCTAATATGTATGCCGTATGCGTGCACAGAATAAATTCATATACATAGTGAGGAAGGGGAAGGGGGAGGAGTACATTGTGTAATGTCCTCATTGGTCAGTGGTGTGGAGTGGGCCCGGCATGCATGTTGGTACCTGCATTCCTTGGATATAATGGAGGTCATTTTGGCACCAAAGATGACAGAAATTAAAGCTCTCCTGAATTGTATGGTAACCGTCATGGCACATAACAGGTAGAATTTAGTGTTAGGAAACAGTCTTACAGAGATCGCCTTGACATGCGGCAGACGGGCTCAATTAATTTTGTACAAAATGTATTTGCCAAGCATCTCTAATTTATAAGTTTAGCACTAGCAATTATTATGCATTTTTGTACCTTATTTGGTTTGCAGAGAGCTGTTGCATTGCATGTTTTGTTTTACAGTGTTGCTCTCAGCCATAGCAACGTGCCCCTGCGCATTGGGATGTGCTGACTGACCCCCTATTTCTTTGCAGTTTGCATTGGTCAGTGGTGGTACAAGGTATTTCACAAATAACCAGGGTCTTCCAGGATGGGCTGAGACCGTCATGCTGTCCTTTGTTTTTGGCCTTAAGCGACAGGATATGGGAGCCATCTTAGTCTCTGAAAAATTATATACATATATATGCACATCTCTATCAGAAGCAGGTATATCAATCCCCTTAATCAGTATTTTGTGGAATCAGGCATATCACACCCCTCAATATTTTTTTTTGCCACAACAGGTATCTCGCAGGAAGCAATTATCTCGCAGGCCTCAATCAATATTTGGTGGAAACAGGTATATCGAACCCCTTAATATATATTTTGTGGAAGCAGATATATCACACCCCTCAATCAGTATTTTGTGGAAGCAGACCTCAATCAATATTTGGTGGAAGCAGGTATATCAAACCCCTTAATCAGTATTTTATGGAAGCAGGTATATCGCACCCCTCAATCAATATTTGGTGGAAGCAGGTATATCGGACCCTTTAATCAGTATTTTGTGGAAGCAGGTATATAACATCCTTCAATTATTATTTTTTTACACAACAGTTATATCACACCGCCCTGTTTATTTGGGGCAACAGGTATATCACACCTCTCAATCAATTTTTTGGGTGGCAGCAGGTATATAAAACCCGTTGCAAATAGTTGTTCCAATAGTGCTTGTCCCTCTATATAGCTGCAGTATCGCAGCAGAACCGCACACAACTGCTGCACAATACAAATGCACTATATACTTTCTATGTTAAAAAGTATATTATAGGTATATCACACCCCTCAATCATTTTTTTGGGGGGTAACAGGTATATCACACCCGTTGTAATTAGTTGTTCCAATAGCGCTTGTCCCTCTATATACTTGCGGTATCATAGCAGAACCACACGCAACTGCTGCACAATACAAATGCACTATATACTTTCTATGTTGAAACTTATATTATAGGTATATCACACCCCTAAATCAGTTTTTTGTGGGGCAACAGGTATATCACGCCTGTTGCAATTAGTTGTTCCAATAGCGTTTGTTCCTCTGTATAGCTGCGGTATCACAGCAGAACCGCACACAACTGCTGCAGAATACAAATGCACTATAATATACTTTCTATGCTAGAAAGTATATTATAAGTATATCACACCCCTCAGAATATCACACCTATCGATAGCACACCTGTACCCTTGCCATTTAATATAGACTGTTCCTACTAATGTTTATGTACTACTGTTCTAGCGCTCTTTATTGTAACAGGCTTAATGTTTAGTGTAAGAATAAAAGCTATTAAAAAGGGGCTTATGTCTATACTTATAGTGGTGGTTAACAACAACATGAGGCCCTGATGTAAGGAAAAATTATTTCCATTGGCTAATTGATGCTGAACATAATATGTCTGCCCCTGAGCTAACAAAAATTAGTTGTGCTTTTACACAATTACCTGTCAGAGAGTAGTGATGTCACTTCTGCTTAACTAATTTAAGCTGGATTTAAACAGCCTTAAGTTCCTATGAATGCTTGTTTCCAATAATCTGCCTGTCTGCTGCAGATCATGTTCGTTCATCAGGTGAAATGATCTGAGATGTGGACATAAAATCATTGTTCCTAGACAGTAGACTGTGCTGTCTAAACAGTCCTCTGCTGCTAAGAACAATGATTTTGTATGGGGGCAATTGATAACAACAACTATCACCCATCCACATACTGTGGAGGTGATCGCTGAATGTAAATGCAATGCTTCATCTCAACTTAACGAGCAGTCGATTGTTGGGAAGAAACGCTTTGTTCTCAACAGTTGGCTGCTCCTCTCAGCATCTAAACTTGCCTTTAACATCGAGGTATAATGTCGCAATAGTTTATTTGACTTAAAGGGTAGTGATGTTGCAGCAGTTACTTGATGGAAAACCACTTAATGTCAAAGCAGCTTATCAATTTTTGATGTCAAAGAGGCTAACCCTCAGAATCTCAGTTGTGATGTCACAGAATCTTTCTTAATGGAAATACATTTGTGATGTCATATTGTAGTAGCTTATCTGGCTGAAACCCAATGTGCTATCACAGTAGTTTACCTGATGTAAACACAGTAGGGATGTCACAGTAGCTCACCTGCCTACTCTTGCAACAGAGCTGCTCTCTAGAGTAGTGGTAACTCAGTTTGGAGGTTAAACGCCAAGTAGAAAGTTATTGTTACTAACAAAAAATAAATAAACAAAAACCATTACAGTAAATATGTTTTTGTAACACACGTATTAAATATTACAAAACAGTATTTGGTATTTGTAATCTTAAGGGATGGTTTACAATATGCTTTATGCCACTGTTTGACGTATACGTTACCAAAAAAAAAGAATACAAAAATGCAGCACACAACATTCTTGTATCCTGCACAGTCTGGTAAAAAAAAAAAGTATATGTTTTTTTAACAATGGTTACATAGCTACATAGTCAATTCGGTTGAAAAAAGTCATAATTCCATCAATTTCAACCAAGGAATAGGTGGGGACGCGAATCCCAGAGGAAATATTGTATACTTTTAAGAATTCATCTAAACCCTTCTTAAAACTGTCCACTGTTCCTGCTATGACCACGTCCTGAGGAAGTCTATTCCACAGATTCACAGTTTTTACAGTGAAGAAGCTTTGATGCTGGAGATTGAACTTTTTCTTCTCCTTCTCCAGTTGAAGGCAGTGCACCCTTGTGTTTTGAGGGCATTTTACATGGAACAGTTTTTCACCATATTTTTTGTATGGCCCATTTATATATTTGTACAGGTTAATCATGTCCCCTCTTAGACGTCTCTTCTCAAGACTAAATAAATTAAATTCTTTAATTTCTTCATAACGAAGACTCTCCATGCCCCTTATCAGTTTAGTCACTCTCCTCTGTACTTTTTCCAGCTGAAGAGAGTCCTTTCTGTGAACTGATGCCCAGAACTGAACTGCATATTCCAGATGAGGCCGCATCAGCACTTTGTAAAGTGCTGGTGCGGCCTCCACACAAGGCCGCACCAGCACAAGAAAGGCAGCGGGAGATTAGGGAGATTAACAAGTGGCTCAAGAACTGGTGTAGGAAGGAGGGGTTTGGGTTCCTAGAGAACTGGGCCGACTTCTCTATCGGCTACAGGCTCTATCGTAGGGACGGGCTGCACCTCAATTGGGAAGAAGCAGCTGTGTTGGGGAAGAAAATAGCTAGAAGGTTGGAGGAGTGTTTAAACTAGGGACTGGGGGAGGGTAATTATGTTATAGGATGGAAGATAGTGCAGATAGAGACCGGGGGCAAGGTAGTAGGACTGGGGGAGGAATGGAAGGAGGGACTAGAACAGTTCAGAAGGAAAGGTGTAGGGTAAAAAATATACATAAACCTCTCAAATGTATGTATACTAATGCCAGAAGCTTGACTAATAAAACTGGTGAACTGGAATTAGTGATGTGTGAGGAGGACTATGACATAGTGGGAATAACTGAGACATGGCTGGATGATAGCTATGACTGGGCAGTTAATGTACAGGGTTACAGTCTGTTTAGAAAGGATCGTCAAAACCGGAGAGGGGGGGGGGGGTCTGCCTTTATGTAAAGTCCAGTCTAAAGCCCACACTCCGTGAAGATATAAGTGAGGGACATGAACATGTGGAGTCACTGTGGGTAGAGATACATGGAGCTAAAAACAATAGAGGGATGGCCATACTGGACTTAGTATTAGCCAATAGGCCTGACAGAACAACAGACGTGCAGGTTGGGGGACACCTGGGAAATAGTGACCACAAAGCAATAACCTTCCAATTATCATTCAGAAGGCCCCAGAGAGATAGACAGAAGACACCGAATGGCAAGGGGCAGAGGATATCTACATCAAGGCAGAACTGGGTGGACCCACGGTGTAGTGTAATATAGGAATACAGTGGTTCCATAGAAGAACTATTATCTCTCTAGAGTTAAATGGTGATAATGTGGTAAAATAAAATTTGTAAAATAAATAATTTTGTAAAAGATTACATAGCTAAAAGAACTGCAGATAAAGTCCACTATGTGGATTCCAGCATAATATTCACACAATTGCTGTGTCCTACTTACTACACCAGGGAGGGTGGCGCAAGATAAGCTCAAGACACTTGTCGCCAGACCCTCCCTCGCCGAGATTACCCGTAAATTGGTTATTCCCTTATTGTCCTTCTAATAGATGACCCGGTGGACTCCAGCATAAACAAAAGGTATTTTTTATTCAGAAATGAGCTTGACGCGTTTTGGAGTACTTATAAACCCCTTCCTCAGGAGCATAACATAATATCAGCATACATTCACATGAATTTCAGTACAACTTATTGTCTTCTACTTTTTAGTCTTGCAATCCTGTGGCGCCCTGTATTCTTATTTTTCGTTCTCTCTCATTTCATTTCTGCATCTATCTCAAACCCCTTCCCCCTCCCCCATCGTCTCCGCTTGTCAACCCTTTTCTTCACATCCCCTCCCTTTCTTTCTCCTCTCTCCCCCTTCTTTTTCTGTATTCTTACTCATACACCTTTAAAAATATAAAAATAATTTAATTTTCCTGCTGTAGTGTTGCTGGCCCTGAGCTTTCATTCCTAATATCAGCCAAAGAGGCAAATTTACTATAGCGTTCCAGCTCAGGACTAGTCTCCCTGGCACTTTTCCCTCTACCCCTTCTTCCTACATTAACCCAACAGCTGACCTGATAGTCCTGATCTTGCCCTCCCATCCTCCCACCTCCATTTCACTGACCTCAGCCAGTGCCTGCACAGTGAGGTCTAAGCCTCTCTCCAGGTCTGCAATGCCCCTAAGTATTTCAAGCTGCCTATTTGGATCCAGGATCTGGGCTTCCAAATATGCAACATGCTTACATCTAGTGCAAATGTATTCACCCTCGAATGGCTCTTCAAGGCACGCATACATTGCACAGGACACACACTTAGTAGCATTGTCCATAGAGAACATGTTTAAATGGGGATGAACAGTAAAGAAAGAAGGAAAACAGTAAATATGAGTTAAGATTTAGACCCTGTCTGCTGTAGTTGGAGAACCTGCTATAATCAAGCCAACAACACACAAAGAAAATCTATCCACCCTTAGTTTCTTGCTCCTTGTCTTAAACTCTGGTTCTTAAAGGGACACTGACAGGCCCAATTAGCATATTGAGTTATATATATCACAGTACAGGTCATATAAAGTGTATTAGAATCATGTAAGTATCCCCCCTGCCCACCTTATAAATATGGAAATATAAAGTTTTATAACCTGCTTGTCCGGTCTCCAATCTGCCCAAGGGGCGGCGTTTCATCTGAAAATGCGCCCAGCCAGCCGCTCTATGAAGCGCTGCTGCTATGAACAGTGTCTGGCGCATGCGCATGAGGCAGAGGCTCGGGGACGCAGGCAGGGTGTGTACGCAGGCGCGATCTAACCACGGCGGGGCGCAGGCGCAGAAGATTACACACAAACGATGCCAGGAGGATTTGATTGCCCATGCGCAGGATCGTGACCTGGAGAGTTGTAGCCGCCGCCCAGCGAAGTGAATATTGATGAGCTGGGCGGGGCTTCAGAACGGCAGTTGGGAGCGGCTGGCTGGGCGCATTTTCAGATGAAACGCCGCCCCTTGGGCAGATTGGAGACCGGACAAGCAGGTTATAAAACTTTATATTTCCGTATTTATAAGGTGGGCAGGGGGGATACTTACATGATTCTAATACACTTTATATGACCTGTACTGTGATATATATAACTCAATATGCTAATTGAGCCTGTCAGTGTCCCTTTAAACTCCACTTATTAAGAATCTCACTTAGTGCAACAAGCCCAGTAGAAATGGTGGCATCCGTATAATGTATACGTTTTTGTATATGTTAAGCAGATGGGGAAAAACATTATGTGAAGCTTGCCTAACAAGTACAATATAGTAAACTATTTTACTTTTTGTTGGTCTATAAACAAAGTAAATAAAAATGGCACCCCATTTTTTCCTTCATTACAGTAATATTATTCATACTATTTATTATACTATTTATCTGCGATATAGATGGTCTGGGGCTCTATTCCCCAAAACCTTGGTGCTGGAGAGGGCCCCTCCCCCAACCCAAATCCAACTAAAGGGCCATACTGTTCTTTAGTATTGACTCCACTGGAGTGAATAATAATTAGGTTGTCTCTCTCACAGACCCGGGCCTGGGCCTCCAGGTACTCTGGGCCCCTGACTACAGCAACATCAATACTGTTCTGATGGTGGCCCTGTCAGTATATAACACTGCAAATATTTTCAAGCTAAGAATAGTCCCAGCACTGTTCTTAACTCAATATGAGCCTATGATGGCCTGTACTTCATCCACTGCAAAAATGAATTGGGTTTGAACAAAAAAAACATACTGTATAAGGGAAGAAAATAAATATTATCCACTGTGTAGTTTTATATTAGGGACCTGTATGTACAGCAATCCCTGGCAGTACGGTAGGGGAAATAGAAGAGAAACCTATTTGCTATTTTGGTCTTTTGGCAAAAGCATGCATATGAACGTATTTAGTTTTTGTGTCCGTTCCTTTTTTTTTTTGCAGATACGATACGGACCCATTTATTTCAATGGGTCCTCAAAAAATGCGGACAGCACACCTTGTGCTAACCACATCCGTATGTATTTTCTGTAGCCACACAAAAAAGATAGAACATGTCCTATTCTTGTCCGTTTTACAGACACGGATAGGGCATTGTTACAATGCATCCGCAAAATAAAAACGATGCAATGCGAATGCCAAACGGACGTTTTTGTGGATCCGTGTTTTGCGTACCGCAAAACACATACAGTTGTGTGAAAGTAGCCTTATAAAGAGGCCAAAGCTACCTCCAGTACATAAGCTTGTTTTAGTGAAAAACTGTCAGGATAGCTATAGGGAACATGATTTCCTGTTTTATTACTGAAATGTTCCTGCTTATGAAGTGGTTGACTCTAATATTTGATATATTAGGAAATAGCTAGACCTGCAATTCCCTAAGTGGTAAAGTAAAATATTTTTGAAGACATCTAATGGAGCTCTGCTAACAGCAACCCTTTGGGTAACTTGCAAATCTGTTTAATTTCCCATTATATAAATTCAATGCAATATTGTGACAGACTGGCTGTTCTTACAAAGACAAGTATATAATATACATCTCCCGACAGAGCATTAAGAAATCATGATTTTTTTTTCTCAAAAGATGGTGATTTCACGCCACACAACATACAGCATGTAATGTCGAGAGGAAAAGTGAAGGAGAGACAGATCTTTATCTATATTTTTCCCACAACAATCCCCAGGCGCAGGCCCTCGTCATAAATTGCATCCAGTAGTCCATGAGCCATACTGAAGTCTACTCCAGCTTGTAGCTGGCATAGATTTCAATCATTAGATACTCAATTTTCTGGTATGAATAATAATAAATAGTGTTGAGCATGAATATTTGAATAGCTAATTTTTATCTCGAATATCGCAACTTCGAGAATTTGCTAATATTTTGAATATAGTGCTATACAGTATACTCGTTATAGCGAATATTCGTCATTTTTTCCATCTGAACACATGATTCCTCCCTGCTTCTTGCTTGTGGGCCAATGAGTCATTGACCCACAAGCAACTAAGCAGCGAAGAATCATGACTTCAGATGGAAAAAATGATGAATATTCTAAAAAACAAATTTAGCACTATATTTAATATACTTGTTTTTTTAGAATATTCATATTTTTTTCAATCTATACAGTAGTTCCACTTTGGCATACTCCTCCCTGACAAGCGTGCCCGTCACCATGGAAATGCTTGTGGGTTAGAATTGAGATTGTGAAAACGCAGATATGATGGGATATTCTTATTCTAACCCCCCAGGCGCTCCCATGATGACGGGGACGCTTGTCAGGGAGGAGTATGCCAAAGTGGAACAACTGTACAGATTGAAAAAAAAAATGAAGAATATTCTAAAAAACTAATATATAGCACTATATTGAATATAGTGCTATATATTCTTTTTTATATTCTTAATTTTGTTCCATCTGAAGTCATGATTCCTCCCTGCTTAAATTGCTTTTGGGCCAATCATGTGTTCAGATCGAAAAAATGACGAATATTCTAAAAACAAATATATAGCACTATATTCTATAATGCTATATATTAGTTTTTGACCCACGCCTGTATTTATTGCGTAATATTAGCATATTACGCGGTCATTAATTTGCTGATTTTCAAGTAAAAAATAAAGAATGTACAGGGTGGGCCCTTTATATGGATACACCTTAATAAAATGGGAATGGTTGGTGATATTAACTTCCTGTTTGTGGCACATTAGTATATGTGAGGGGGGGAAACTTTTAAAACCAAGCACACCATTGTTTTTCTTGTGAAATTCCCAATAAGTTTGATGTGTCACCCTCTTCCTATTGAAAAAACAAAAGTTGGATTTAAAATGTCCGACTTCAAAATGGCCGCCATGGTCACCACCCATCTTGAAAAGTTTCCCCCCTCACATATGCTAATGTAACACAAACAGGAAGTTAATATCACCAACCATTCCCATTTTATTAAGGTGTATCCATATAAATGGCCCACCCTGTAGAATATAACGAATATTCAAATTCTCGAATATTCTGCAAAATCAAATATTTAGCAAATTCGAATATTGCCCCTGCCGCTCATCACTAATAATAAATATGCAGGAGTTGATGGCCCCACAAACACACCACCCTCACCATGTCCCCTTTTCATAAACTGTTAAAGGCATCATTAAAATGCTATTTAAAAAGTCACAAAAAAAATGGTTTTGCAACTTTGAAACGCCGGCATATTGGAATTGAAATATTCCCTCATACTATTGTCTGACTATTCAGCAATCTTTTTTTTTATTTTTTTTGCTTTACATTGTACAATATCCACTGATTTGTACTTCTATATGTTTATTTATGACATTAGAATGTACTCTTTTGTACTCTCATTTGCATTCTCTATGATTATTTTTCCGTATTAATAATTCATTCATATGGCTATCTCTTTAAAGTTAACAAATGTGCATATTTTTACTATATATTTGTACATGTTTTCATATTTTTTCTTAACTTGTCATATGTACTGCTAACAGTACCTTTTCATTCCGGCACCTGAAGGTAAATATTTGATTAATATTCATATAAGAGGAAATATTGTTAGCTTCCATAAATATGATTTTCCTGCAATTTTGCCTCCTACTGTTTCCCAATTTTCTTTCCTCCATAATTGTGATTAAATGTTAAACCAAATTGTTTCCTTCTACCTGCAGCTCTGTTACCAAAATGCAAACCTCCATAGAGAGATATTATTTTTTTTCAATGTCTATTACACACATACTTTACATATAAATTGTCAGTTTAAAAAATATAGTATACCACCATAATTCAACTGGTGTTGGTCCTATGTATCTCCATATTATGCATCATGCCAGTAGATGCTCTCTCCATCCCTCCTGCGATCTCTGATGTGGCCATCATTAGTACCAAGGCAGAGCCTGCTTTCATTACTTAGCACTATCGTTTGCCATTGATGGCCACATCAGAGTTTGCAGGGGGCTGGAGACCACCTACTGCCATTATGCATAATGCAGAGACACACAGGACCAACACCAGGTGTCATGGAATGGGGCGCCATTAAAGGGGTATTATCATCTTAATGATCACTGTTAAATCTGTTAATGATTTAACAGTGATCATTTTTCTAAATATATTTAATTAACAAATCCCCACCCCTTAGAAAAAAATAAACCTATACTTACCTAACTGTTGTCTTCCGTCTCCCCTGGTTACGGCCACCGGTCTTCTCAGGAATCGCGGTGGCCGCGCGTGCTCAGACGTCTTCTTTTCTTCTCCCGGCTGGCCGAGCGCTGTACTGAACGCGCACGCCGAGTCCATGTGGCCGGGAGAAGACATAAATGAAGATGGAGCCCAGTCCCCTGCCGAAACCAGGAAGTGGACGGTGCGCCGGGAACAGGTAAGTATAAACCTGCGTCTTGAGAAAACCCCTTTAACCAATATGGCTGTTACTGTCTCGAATTGTTGGAGGAAACATTGAACAGCCTTTGGTATGTCCAAGGCATCGTGGAACCAGTCTTTTTTTTTTTTTTTACTTAGGAGACATGGTGTTCCAACAAGAGAATGCCTGCCCACACACTGCCCATGCTATACGTTGTGCTCTTCATTGTATACAGCAGATACCCTGGCCAGCTCGATTGACAGATCTCTCCCCCATTGAGAATGTCTGGGTCTGGACAGGCCAACAGATTTCCCTTGCACAGCAGCCAACAAGTGCACCACCTTGGTTGGGTGATCATTGGCCAAGAACCACTAGTAGTTTATACTTTGTCAATCTCAGCTCAATTAAACAGATGCTTAGAGCTTCCTGAATATACATAGTAGTCACTTTGTAATAGTAAAGCAGTATGCAGTAAGCTCCTAAGCTTCATCTAATGGTGGCCACAGATCAGAATTTAAAAATTTAGTACTAGGGCTATGCAGAGGACTGAGACATATTTAGAAAATACTCCATATACAGTATACCACAAAAAAAAAATGTGCTAATAAATTGCAACAATGTTCTATTTTTATTTGCAGTAAGGATTTATAATTCTGAGCTACAAGCAAGGTTTACTGAGTGGAGTGAAGTATGCAAGTGTACAGTAAAGTTCAAGCTTATAAGGAAGTGCATAAAACAAGTCCATAGTTCAACACAAGGACAGATAAGATACTAAGATTTTCTGATTACATGGAAAAGGGTTTAAATTTATATTTTTCTTTTAATTTTTTTATTTTTACTGTTCATCCCTATTTAAATATGTGTTGTGAGTCATGCTGCTAGATGTGTGTCCTGTGTAATGTATGCATGTATTGAACAGCCACTTAAGGGTGAATATATCTGCGCTACATGCAAGCATGTTGCATATTTGGAAGCCCAGGTTTTGGATCTAAATAAGCAGCTTGTAACATTCGAAACATTGCAAATATGGAGAGTAGTTTAGAGCTCACTGAGAAGACACTGGCTGGGGCCAATGAAATAGTGGTGGGTGGAGAAGGTAGGATCAGAAATGTGATGTAGCAGCTGGGCAACAGAAGAAGGGGTATTGAAAAAAAAAAAACACCAGGGAGGCTAGTCATGAGCTGCCACACCCTATTTAATATACATGTTTGGCTGATATTAATGATACAAGCCAAGGCCCAGCAACACTGCAGCAGGTTGTTGTTCCTAGCAACCAGGAGGATTTCTGCTGTAGGACAGATGTCTGTACTACCTGGTAAGGGACTCTGTTATTAGGTGTACCTATAGGGTTATCTGCCTGCAGTACCATGATTCTTTTTGGTGCTTGGGTTTGGCATATTGCTGATCAAATGTCTGGGTCGGGTTGGTTAGAGCATGGTGCTCATGGTGCACACTGGTAAAAATGCAAAGTCAGTGTGTAACACCCCAGGGTTGTGTTACTACACTCCTCTACGCTGCTACTATCTGTTCAGAGCCTTTACCTTGTCATCTGATATGATTTTACAATATGTCTTCACAACTATGCATAAACCATGATTAAATAAAAATTATTGTTGTAGTTTTTCATGTTCACCAGCAGGTGGCAGCAATGCATTGGTGAGGAATTAGTTTCAGTTTAGTACATCTAAGCTGGAATGGATCATTCCAGCTTAGCTCCCCCTCTGTGGAGGAGTGGACTGTTCCCACAAGCTACCCCCTGGGTGGAGAAGGAAGTTAGAATGAGTGTAGACCACCCCCTGCTAGGGGTAGGGTGTGTGTGTAAGGAGTCCCCGATATAGGGAAGAAAAGCCAGGATCTTGTCTCAGCTGAGAAATTGATCAATTGCCTCAGCTGGATGACAAGACAGCAGACAATCTCCAGAGTTCCAGGACGACAGCATTAGCTAAGAATATATCTGTGAGTAAAGTTCAGAGACCCTGGAGAAGCCATATTCCTCCTCAGCTAGCCAGTCCCCATAAAGCAGAATATAGAGAAGTGCAGAAGCCAAATTTTTGCCACAGTTTTAGAGCTACTAAGCAGGCATCCTTTCCTGCAAGCTCCAGATTTATAGAGCAGAAGATTAATTCCTGCCAACCATTGCCAAAGCTTGCTGGGACCTAAGACCAAAGCTGTACATTGCTTGGATGAAAGTTATCTTCAGTAAAGACAAGTTTGAACTTCATCTAAAGGTCTGGACATCAATTTCTACAGCAAAATTCCTCTATTACTCCTACTATCACTACACTCAATTTATTGCAAGTGAGCCAGGAGTCGTACCCAGGTAGGAGACACCGTTGACACCATAATTATCACTATACAGAGACATTAAAGGCAATCACACCACTCTGGCATTCCTAACCTGGGGCGTGAGTTATAACATCTTGGAAGCGCCCTGTGATAGTACCCTGCGCACACTGCAATTGGCATCACAAACAACTACAAAACATAGACTATCCTTTACACCTGACCCAGTCATTGCATAATTTGGCATCAGTGTGCGTACCCCATTCCTGGTCACTGCATTTGAGATGGAAGGTCCTTAACCACCTCCCATCCGCACGTTGACTATAAACGTTTGGGCGGGAGGTGGTTCTTTATCTCTGAATGGACGTTTCTGAACGTCCATTCAGAGATTACAGCTGCCCGTTAACATTGACAGCATGGCAACCCTTAGAGAAGGCAAGGACAGTTCCCAGGTGTCCCTGCCTTCTAGATCGCTGCATACACAGCTCTCACCGAGCGCTGTGTATACAGTGCAGGAAGCGCCATGAGACTGCCAGAGCCGGGTGAGTGCAGGAGCTGTCGGGTCTTTCACAGACCTCGATCAGCCCTGCACTAAAGCTGTACAGCGCAGTATACCGCTGTACAGCCTCTCTCTGGGGGGTGTATTTCCTCTGTAACTGGGGCTACTATGTCATCCCCAGTTACAGGAGAAATCAATAGTAGAAAATAAAAATGAAAAAAAGGCAATTTTGTCACCTTACATAACAAAAAGTGCAACACCAAGTGATCAAAAAGCTGTATGTCCCACAAAACTGTACCAATAGAACCGTCACCTCATTCCGCAAAAAATAAGCCCCTAAATAAGAAAATCGCTAAAAAACAAAACAAAAACTATACCCCTTAGAACATGGACACATTAAAACATAATTTTTTTGTTTCAAAAATGCTATTATTATGGTAAAGTGAAATAAATAAATAAAAAGTATACATATTAGGTATTGCCATGTCCGTAACGATCTGCTCTATAAAAATGCCACATGGCCTAACCCCTCAGGTGAACACTGTAATAATAAATAAATAAGAACTGTGATAAAACAACCAATTTTTTGTTATCTTGCCCCATAAAGTGTCATAATGAATGATCAAAAAAATCATATGTACCCAAAAATAGTACCAGTAAAACTGGCACCTTATCCGCTAGTTTCCAAAAAGGGGTCACTTTTGGGGAGTTTCTACTGTAAGGGTGCATCGCGGGGCTTCAAATGGGACATGACATCTAAAAACCAGTTCAGCAAAATCTGTCTTCCAAAAAGCATGCAGCGCTACTTTTCTTCTGCTCCCTGCCGTGCGCCCTTACATCAGTTTACGACCACATGGGGCGTGTTTCTGTAAACCGCAGAATCAGGGTAATAAATATTGAGTTTTGTTTGGCTGTTAACCCTCATGTTAAAGAAAAAAAATGGATTAAAAGGGAAAATCTGCCCAAAAAGTGAAATTAAAAAATTTGATCTCCATTTTCCTTTAATTCTTGTGGAACGCCTAAAGGATTAACAAAGTTTGTAAAATCAGTTTTAAGTAACTTGAGGGGTGTAGTTTCTACAATAGGGTCATTTATGGGGGTATCCACTATGTAAGAACCACAAAGTGACTTCAGACCTGAACTGATCCTTAAAAAGTGGGTTTTGGCAATTTTCGAAAACATTTTTAGAATTGCTTCTAAAATTTTAAGCCTTCTAACGTCTTAAAAAAATAAAATGACATTTCCAAAATGATGCCAACATAAAGTAGACATATGGGGAATGTTAAGTAAAATGAAAATTGCAAATTTTTCTAAATGTTTGGTAAATTTGGATTTTTCATAAATAAAGGTGAAATACAGTATATTGACTCAAATTTATAACTGTCATGAAGTACAATGTGTCACGAGAAAACAATCTCTGAATGGCTTAGATAAGTAAAAGTGTTCCAAAGTTATTCCCACATAAAGTGAGATATGTCAGATTTGCAAAATTAGGCCTGGTCAGAAAAGAGGGGCGAATGGCCCGGATGTGAAGTGGTTACCCTATTCCTAAATACCAAGATAATGGTTGGTCTCACCAAATATTGATTTGATTTAGATTTCTTTTGTTCATTCACTTTGCATTTTATTAATTAATAAAGGAAACTACTAAAGGGAATGTCTGGGTTCAGAGCTGAAACTGGACACATCCCCCTTCTTGACCCAGGCAGCTCCTATGAGATTTTATGCTTTGATGCTCTCTCTTGCCCTGCACCAAATTGCGCAGGGCAATAACTTTTTCTGCAGATTTGGTGATGTACCAGCTCTCTGCTAGAAACAGCTATTGCAGTGCTAATGGGCGCCCATTAGTGCCACTGACGTCACCGGCACATCACTCATCTCATCTATTTTTGAAAGCATTCTTACTTTGCCACATTTTTCACACACTTGCCTAAAACTGTTGCACAGTACTGTACATCCAATAAAAGAAATTACGTTTTAGAAGCAAAGATTGCACTTAAAACAATGCTGAAGTATTAACCTCTCAAAATGTGCTTAATACAATTATTCAGTGGTGCCCAAGAAATGAATTTCTTAAAAAGATGAACGGGCCCTTGGGAGAAAAGCAGAATAATCTGTTGCATTCAACAAGTAGATTGAATACATTTAACAAGAAAGTCCTTAAGTGCTTTCATGCTTGATCTCAGACCACAAAATTATACAACTGTAAAGGTCAGCTTGATAACTGGCAGCATACTGGATGTGTGCAGTTCATTATCTTGAGCTCTGCCCATTTTTTAACTTTCTTCTGTTTGAATACCAGTAATGGACTTTCATATATAAAAAAAAAAAGGGAATTCTTTCACTACTTTTTCCCATGAAAAGAAGTAGAAATGATGAAAGGATATATGGATATCCTTTAACCTCTTTAAATTTTAAGAATTAAATAATTTAGCTTTAGAGCAGACACCCTTTCTGAACAATTATGTAGTCCTTTATCCAAGATAGACGTGTATATATGTATATATTTATGTCAATCTGATTAAAAAGAATAGGCCTTTTCTATATAAATGTTTAATTTCAGATATTAATTATGAAAATGAACAGCTAATCAATATTGTAGAGTAAGACTATGTGACATATAGGCCTACGTCAATAAACCATTATGAACTAAACTATCTACCAGCTAGCCAAGACATATCTAATCTATACAAATGTAGTTTCTTTGGCCCACCAGAAAAATATATATTTTGAGTATATCTCTGTGGTAATTTATGTTATGATTACACATGCAGCACTTCCCATCAGTAAGTTTTTAAATCTGGTGGTTCTGCTAGACCTTAGGTGCTCTTTTTTTTAGAGATCCATTATTCTATCAGAGCTTCGGCCCACTGGAGGATCCTCTAGTACTTTGGTGAACAAGTCCTACTCTGTCAGACACTGATTGACAAACCTTAAGACCATAAGAAATTGTCCTGCTGTTTTTACTTGGAACAGGAAAAGTTCTTAGAGAAACAACTAGCCCTTTTTATAACTGAAAACTGCCTCCTAAGTTTCTTTTTCCAGCAACTTGTTTAGCATGGCTCTCTAATTTACAGCAAATTAAATCAAGAGTGGGACAAAACTCAAGGAAATATTCCTGCTTCATGATCTTTGCTGCCCACTGGACTGTAGTAAAAGATGTCACCAGATGGAACCCTGGGCCTCATGCCTTGAAATTGTTACTTGAAACTGGTTTATCTATTCTTCTCTTAAATTTAAATTTGCTAATCCTGTTTATCCCTTCTACACTGCTTCCCAGTTTAAGATTATCTATTGCTTGTGATAATTTTTTTGCAAGCAACATTTACGGGAATAGATATCCTATATCAGGCATCCTCAAACTGCGGCCCTCCAGCTGTTGCAAAACTACAACTCCCAGCATGCCCAAACAGCCTACGGGTATCAGCCTACAGCAGGGCATTGTGGGAGTTGTAGTTTTACAACAGCTGGAGGGCCGCAGTTTGAGGATGCCTGTCCTATATGTTCAATGCACTGAACATCTGAAATGTTACTGCCTTAACCCCTTAAGGACACAGGGCGTACCGGTACGCCCTATTTCCCGAGTCCTTAAGGACCAAGGGCGTACCGGTACGTCCTGACTTAAAATCGGCATTCCGGTGCCGCGGGGGTTAATCGGAACGGGATTTCGGCTGAAATCATTCAGCCGGCATCCCGTAACAACGCAGGGGGGGGTCATTTGACCCCCCCGTATCGGCGATCGCAGAAAACCGCAGGTCAATTCAGACCTGCGGTTTTCTGCGTTTCCGGTCCATTCGGGTGTCCGGTGACCCGATGAACCGGAAAAAGACTGCGATCGGTGGCGTAATTATACACCACCAATCGCAGTCCGAGGATTTGAGGAGGCGGTGCTGGCCCTGGTGCTGAACACTGCTGTCCAGGGTGCTGATTGGTGCAGGGGAGAGAGGCGCGAGATTCAAACTTCCTGCGCTCCTCTCTCCCCTCCTCTTCCTGTTCTGCACGAGCACCCGGCAGCATCGTCCAGCACCAGCTCCTGTGTCCCCCTAATCGCCATCCATCACCCTCCTGCACCCATCGCCACCCAGGTAGGTTAGGGTCAGTGAGGGAGAGGCATCGTTAGGCAGGGAAAGAAGGGAAAAGTTAGTTAGGAAAAAAAAAAAAAACTTTACTTTTACACAAAACTTTTTTTGATCCATCTATCAGACCCCAGACCCCCCCCTGCCACTTGCCCCCCCTACCAGCCCCCCACCACCACCAGCCCCCCCACCCCCTCCACCCATCCCCCCACCACTCCCCCCAACCCCCCCCCCCCACCACCACCACTAGCCCCCTCACCACCACTTTTTTTTCTGCGTTCGCTGACTGGTCGGCACTTTTTAGCGTCCGTCCACTGTTAGCGCATCGCCTGCCCCACCGCTGATCAGCGTTGTACCGCTAATCAGCAACTTTTTTTTTTTCCTAACACTTGCCCTTTTTTCCTTTTTTTAGTACGCGAACACCCGTTGCCCCCACACACACGCACATATAATAAAGTTTTACACACACGCACACCTACACGCACACACACCCATGGCCCGCCGGGTGTTCTCGGCCGAGGAGGCATATGCCCAGATTGCCTCCGACTCCGAGAGCCCCAGTGAGGATGAGGATGACCCCACATTCCTCTTATCATCAGCATCCTCCTCATCATCATCGGATGACGATGAGCCACCAAGGCGGCGGAGACGCCGCCAGGCGGAGCCAGGGGCCGCACATGCTAGGGATCCTGTGGCCCACCCTAGTACGAGCCGCCCTGGGGTTCGTACTGGTTTCCCGGCCCACCAAATAAGTTCACCGGAGACCCCTGCCGATGAACTTAGCTGGTGTCCCCCAGTGGACTTTGAGCCTGAGATTCCGGATTTCGCTGGCAATCCTGGAATCCAGATTCCCACAGTGGGGTTTACTGAAATTGACTATTTTAGTTTTTTTTTCAGTAACCCACTGGTGAATTTGATGGTGGAGCAGACGAATCTGTACGCCCAACAGTTCGTCGCTCAAAACCCAGGCTCAGTTTTGGCTAGACCCGGTGGCTGGACGCCGGTCAGTGCAGCCGAAATGAGGACATTTTGGGGCCTCGTGCTGCATATGGGTCTAGTCCAAAAACCCAGTGTCAGGCAATACTGGAGTGGGGACGTCCTGTACCAGACCCCACTGTACAGTATGGTCATGACACGCTCCCGGTTTGAGGCCATCCGGAAATGTCTGCATTATTCCGATAATGCAGCATGTCCACCCCGAGGTGATCCTGCCTATGACCGGCTGTATAAGATACGGCCTGTCATCGATCACTTTGGGGCCACATTTCAGCAGGCCTACGTACCTGGAAGGGAGGTCGCGGTTGATGAGTCGCTCATTGCGTTCAAGGGGAGACTCAGTTTCCGCCAATATATTCCCACAAAGCGAGCGAGGTATGGCGTGAAGCTATACAAAATTTGTGAGAGTACCTCAGGGTACACTTACAAATTTCGTGTGTACGAGGGGCGAGATTCCCGTATTCAACCCCCAGAATGTCCCCCCACTCTGGGTGTTAGCGGGAAACTCGTGTGGGACCTTATGTACCCACTGCTGGATAATGGTTACCACTTGTACGTGGATAACTTTTATACCAGCATTCCCTTGTTCAGGTCCCTTGCCGCCAGATCTACGTTCGCTTGTGGGACCGTGCGGAAAAATCAGCGCGGCCTCCCTGCCTACCCCCTCCAGGTACCTATCCCCAGGGGTGAGACCCGTGCACTTACCAGTGGAAACCTGTTGCTGGTCAGGTATAAGGACAAGAGGGATGTCCTTATGCTGTCCACAATCCACGGTAACGGCACCACCCCAGTCCCTGTGCGAGGTACCGCGGCAACGGTCCTCAAGCCCGATTGTATCGTCGACTACAATCGGTATATGGGAGGAGTTGATCTCTCGGATCAAGTCCTCACGCCATATAACGCCATGCGCAAAACCCGGGCATGGTACAAAAAAGTTGCGGTCTACTTGGTGCAGGTTGCCATGTACAACTCTTTTGTACTATCCCGAAGCGCTGGCAGCACAGGGACATTCCTCCAATTCTATGAGGCAGTCCTCAAGGACCTGATCTTTTCGGACCGGGAAAGAGCAGGCCGGAGTACCACGGGAACTGGAGGCGCCCGGATCGTCCCTGGCCAACACTTTCCAGGTGTGGTCCCCCATACTGGAAAGAAGGGACGAACCCAAAAAAAGTGCAGAGTGTGTCGCAGGAGGGGGATACGGAAGGACACCACCACTCAGTGCGACACGTGCCCCGATCATCCGGGCCTCTGTGTTATCGATTGCTTCAGGGAGTATCACACTTCCATGGAGTACTAAATTTTTATAATCCCCAACAGTTCACTAGAGAACATAAAACACTATGGCTCTCAGACTTTGGAGACACGAAAACTATTTTTCTTTCCCCCAAAAATATTAGTTTTAGTGCAGGCATCCTCAAACTGCGGCCCTCCAGATGTTGTAAAACTATAACTCCCAGCATGCCCAGACAACCTACAGCCATCAGCAGGGCATGGTGGGAATTGTAGTTTTACAACATCTGGAGGGCCGCAGTTTTAGGATGCCTGCTTAGTGTCTCCAAAGTCTGAGAGCCATACATATTGGGCATCGTCGCGTGCGTAAAAGTCGTCGCTATAAAAATAACTTTTGACCAAACGCCTCGGATGAACGGTGTTAAAAATATAAAATAAAAACGGTGCCAAAACACCTATTTTTGGGCAAAATTTCAATTTAAATCCATTTTGCCGGTAATAAAGCAAGGGTTAACAGCCAAACAAAACTAAATATTTATTGCCCCGATTCTGTCGTTTGCAGAAACACCCCATATGTGGTCGTAAATGGCTATATAGCCGCACGGCAGGGCATAGAACGAAGGGAACGCCATACGGTTTCTGGAAGGCAGATTTTGATGGACAGTTTTTTTTTTGACACCATGTCCCATTAGAAGCCCCCCCTGATGTAGCCCAGACTAGAAACTCCAAAAAAGTGACCCCATCTAAGAAACTACACCCCTCAAGGTATTCAAAAGTTACTTTACAAACTATGTTAACCCTTTAGGTGTTCCACAAAACTAAATAGCGAATGTAGAAACAATTTTAGATTTTAATTTTTTTGTTACATTGCCTCAAAAAAGAGTAATATAGAGCAACCAAATATCAAATTTACCCCAAAAATAGTCCCAAAACAACAACCACCTTATCCCGTAGTTTCCTAGATGGGGTCACTTTTATGGAGTTTCTACTCTAGGGGTGCATCAGGGGGCTTGAAAGGGTACATGGTGTAAATAAACCAGTCCAGCAAAATCTGCCTTCCAAAAACCATATGGCGTTCCCCTTCTTCTATGTCCTGCCGTTTAGCCAAATAGTAGTTTACCACCACATATGGGGTGTTTCTGCTAACTACAGAATCAGGGCAACCCATTTTGAGTGTTGTTTGGCAGTTAACCCTTGTTTTACTCCTAGAAAAAATTGATTATATTGGAAAATTTTCAAAAAAATTGAAATTTCATAATTGTTTCTCCATCTGCCATTAACTCTTGTGGAACACCTAAAGGGTTAACAAAGTTTGTAAACCCAGTTTTGAATACCTTGAGGGGTGTACTTTCTTAGATGGAGTCACTTTTTTGAAATTTCTATTCTAGGGGTGCAACAGGGGGCTTCAAATGGGACATGGTATAAACAAAACCAGTCCTGCAAAATCTGCCTTCCAAAACCCATATGGTGTTCCCCTCCTTCTATGTGCTACCGTTCGGCCAAACAGTAGTTTACGACCACATATGGGGTGTTTTTGCAAACTACAGAATCAGGGCAACCCATTTTGAGTGTTGTTTGGCAGTTAACCCTTGTTTTACTCCTAGAAAAAATTGATTATAATTGGAAAATTTTCCAAAAAATTGAAATTTCATAATTGTTTCTCCATCTGCCATTAACTCTTGTGGAACACCTAAAGGGTTAACAAAGTTTGTAAACCCAGTTTTGAATACCTTGAGGGGTGTACTTTCTTAGATGGAGTCACTTTTTTGAAATTTCTATTCTAGGGGTGCAACAGGGGGCTTCAAATGGGACATGGTATAAACAAAACCAGTCCTGCAAAATCTGCCTTCCAAAACCCATATGGTGTTCCCCTCCTTCTATGTGCTACCGTTCGGCCAAACAGTAGTTTACGACCACATATGGGGTGTTTTTGCAAACTACAGAATCAGGGCAACCCATTTTGAGTGTTGTTTGGCAGTTAACCCTTGTTTTACTCCTAGAAAAAATTGATTATATTGGAAAATTTTCCAAAAAATTGAAATTTCATAATTGTTTCTCCATCTGCCATTAACTCTTGTGGAACACCTAAAGGGTTAACAAAGTTTGTAAACCCAGTTTTGAATACCTTGAGGGGTGTACTTTCTTAGATGGAGTCACTTTTTTGAAATTTCTATTCTAGGGGTGCAACAGGGGGCTTCAAATGGGACATGGTATAAACAAAACCAGTCCTGCAAAATCTGCCTTCCAAAACCCATATGGTGTTCCCCTCCTTCTATGTGCTACCGTTCGGCCAAACAGTAGTTTACGACCACATATGGGGTGTTTTTGCAAACTACAGAATCAGGGCAACCCATTTTGAGTGTTGTTTGGCAGTTAACCCTTGTTTTACTCCTAGAAAAAATTGATTATATTGGAAAATTTTCCAAAAATTGAAATTTCATAATTGTTTCTCCATCTGCCATTAACTCTTGTGGAACACCTAAAGGGTTAACAAAGTTTGTAAACCCAGTTTTGAATACCTTGAGGGGTGTACTTTCTTAGATGGAGTCACTTTTTTGAAATTTCTATTCTAGGGGTGCAACAGGGGGCTTCAAATGGGACATGGTATAAACAAAACCAGTCCTGCAAAATCTGCCTTCCAAAACCCATATGGTGTTCCCCTCCTTCTATGTGCTACCGTTCGGCCAAACAGTAGTTTACGACCACATATGGGGTGTTTTTGCAAACTACAGAATCAGGGCAACCCATTTTGAGTGTTGTTTGGCAGTTAACCCTTGTTTTACTCCTAGAAAAAATTGATTATATTGGAAAATTTTCCAAAAAATTGAAATTTCATAATTGTTTCTCCATCTGCCATTAACTCTTGTGGAACACCTAAAGGGTTAACAAAGTTTGTAAACCCAGTTTTGAATACCTTGAGGGGTGTACTTTCTTAGATGGAGTCACTTTTTTGAAATTTCTATTCTAGGGGTGCAACAGGGGGCTTCAAATGGGACATGGTATAAACAAAACCAGTCCTGCAAAATCTGCCTTCCAAAACCCATATGGTGTTCCCCTCCTTCTATGTGCTACCGTTCGGCCAAACAGTAGTTTACGACCACATATGGGGTGTTTTTGCAAACTACAGAATCAGGGCAACCCATTTTGAGTGTTGTTTGGCAGTTAACCCTTGTTTTACTCCTAGAAAAAATTGATTATATTGGAAAATTTTCCAAAAAATTGAAATTTCATAATTGTTTCTCCATCTGCCATTAACTCTTGTGGAACACCTAAAGGGTTAACAAAGTTTGTAAACCCAGTTTTGAATACCTTGAGGGGTGTACTTTCTTAGATGGAGTCACTTTTTTGAAATTTCTATTCTAGGGGTGCAACAGGGGGCTTCAAATGGGACATGGTATAAACAAAACCAGTCCTGCAAAATCTGCCTTCCAAAACCCATATGGTGTTCCCCTCCTTCTATGTGCTACCGTTCGGCCAAACAGTAGTTTACGACCACATATGGGGTGTTTTTGCAAACTACAGAATCAGGGCAACCCATTTTGAGTGTTGTTTGGCAGTTAACCCTTGTTTTACTCCTAGAAAAAATTGATTATATTGGAAAATTTTCCAAAAAATTGAAATTTCATAATTGTTTCTCCATCTGCCATTAACTCTTGTGGAACACCTAAAGGGTTAACAAAGTTTGTAAACCCAGTTTTGAATACCTTGAGGGGTGTACTTTCTTAGATGGAGTCACTTTTTTGAAATTTCTATTCTAGGGGTGCAACAGGGGGCTTCAAATGGGACATGGTATAAACAAAACCAGTCCTGCAAAATCTGCCTTCCAAAACCCATATGGTGTTCCCCTCCTTCTATGTGCTACCGTTCGGCCAAACAGTAGTTTACGACCACATATGGGGTGTTTTTGCAAACTACAGAATCAGGGCAACCCATTTTGAGTGTTGTTTGGCAGTTAACCCTTATTTTACTCCTGGAAAAAATTTATTATATTGGAAAATTTTCCAAAAAATAGAAATTTCAAAATTGTTTCTCCATCTGCCATTAACTCTTGTGGAACACCTAAAGGGTTAATAAAGTTTGAAAAAACAGTTTTGAATACCTTGAGGGGTGTAGTTTCTAGAATGGGGTCATTTTTGGGAGGTTTCTATTATCTAAGCCTCACAATATGACTTCAAACCTGAACTGGTCCATAAAAAGTGGGATTTTGAAGATTTCTCAAAAATTTCAAAATTTGCTTCTAAACTTCTAAGCCTTGTAACATCCCCAAAAAATAAAATATCATTCCCAAAATGCTACAAACATGAAGTAGACATATGGGGAATGTAAAGTCATCACAATTTTTGGGGGTATTACTATGTATTACAGAAGTAGAGAAACTGAAACTTTGAAATTTGCTAATTTTTCAAAATTTTTGGTAAAAAATGTATTTTTTTATGCAAAAAAAATAACTTTTTTGACCCAATTTTAGCAGTGTCATGAAGTACAATATGTGACGAAAAAACAATCTCAGAACGGCCTGGGTAAGTCAAAGCGTTTGAAAGTTATGAGCACTTAAAGTGACACTGGTCAGATTTGCAAAAAATGGCCCGGTCCTTAAGGTGAAAATGAGCCCGGTCCTTAAGGGGTTAAGGCAAACTTTTGTTAAGTGTTTCTCTGTTAGATAACATGAGTGCAAAGTCAGTAGCAGGACCTGCTGATGTTATTTGCTGTGATAACATCAGCAGAGTACAGAATATGATCTATAGGAGAATAGTATACTTGTATATGAAAATATCTAATTTCTCTGCAGAATGCTACTTTTCAAGCTAACACATCTTAAAAAAGAAAAAGCTTGACAAAAATAAATAAATAAGCAATTGTCAGTCATCTGTTTTGAAATTGGCATCACCTGGGGCCTAACAGCAGAGACAGCAAAATATTTCCAGCTGTGAACTGTTACCAACATATAGCAGCAGAACATCCTGTGAAATAAAATAATACCTTCCAGTTGGTATCTCTTACCGCCTGGAGTTTCCTCAACAGCAGGCAAGCTATTTATTTTTCTGGTCTATTGCTACTGATGCTCTTAATTGTCTGCAAGGTGTTTGTGTCACAAAGTAACACTTATAGTGAATTACAAAGTAGAATGGTAGCTATAATGCCCTGGATGACTACAAGCTGTATCCTGAAAGTCATTTAATTATCTATTTACTTGGGCTCATTCACTACATGTTTAAGATGGTTAAAAATAATATTGACTTGAATTAGCACATACATTCCTTAGGTTTTCACAAAAGAAGACATATCCAGGGCTTCAAAATAACAGCTAAATAGTCAATAAAAACCATACCAATTGGAAGTAATTTTAGTTAGTAATCAATGTTTCTTGTACATGTTGAGAAAAGAATACAGGTGGGCACGTTCACTACCAATCTTTCTCCAGTGAAGTGGAAAACAAGCAAAGGCAGAAATTTCACAGTTTGTTATAAAAGGCATTCAAAATATGTGTTATAAGTAATCTGTATTTAACCACTAATTTTGCAGGTATTTTAGGCCAGCAATATTATGGCAAAGGATGGCTTTGCTATGCCTGATGTTCAGATATGTTATATAGCCAATGAACTCCTGTTCCGACCCACATATAAACCTTGTAAAAATGTCCTCTTAACCTCTTCCGGACACATGGCGCACCAATACGGCATGTTGTCCCGGTACTTAAGGACACATGACGTACCGGTACGTCATGTGTATTTCCGATCACAGCCGCTCGGCGGGTGGTGATCGGAACCCGGTGTCTGCTCAAATCGTTGAGCAGGCACCTTAGCTAAATGCACGGGGGGCTTTTCAATGTTGCGGCGAGGCTGGCGGCGGTGCCATAGGATCCCCGTGGGGCTGTAGGGGGGACCCGATGGCATGGAAGGCAGCGCAATGCCTTCCTGAGGCATTGGCGCTGCCTTTCTGTAACAAGCCTGTGAGATCCAGCCCCCTGGATCTCACAGGCCGGAAGCTGTATGAGAAATACACAAAGTATTACTCATACAGCCAATGCATTCCAATACAAAAGTATTGGAATGCATTGTAAAAGGGATTAGACCCCCAAAAGTTGAAGTCCCAAAGTGGGACAAAAAATAAAGTAAACTAAAAGTTGAAAAAATAAATTTTTCCCCCCAAAAATTAAAAGTTTCAGGTAAAAATAAACAAAAACATAATTTTTCCCAAATAAAGTAAAAAAAAAACGTAAAAAATAGGGGGAAAAAAGTATACATATTAGGTATTTCTGCGTCCGTATCGACTGGCTGACCTAACCTCTCAGGTGAACACTGTAAAAAATAAAATAAAAAAAAACAGTTAAAAAAAAAGCAATTTTTTGTCATCTTGCATCACAAAAAGTGTAATAGCAAGCGATCAAAAAGTCATATGCACCCTAAAATAGTGCCAATCAAACCGTCAACTCATCCTGCAAAAAATGAGACCCTACCTAAGATAATCGCCCAAAAGCTGAAAAACTATGGCTCTCAGACGATGGAGACACTAAAACCTTTTTTTTGGTTTCAAAAATGAAATCATTGTGTAAAACTTACATAAATAAAAAGAATTGTATACATATTAGGTATCACTACGTCCATGACAACCTGCTCTATAAAACTACCACATGATCTAACCCAGGCATCCTCAAACTGTGGCCCTCCAGCTGTTGCAAAACTACAACTCCCAGCATGCCCGAACAGCCTATAGGTATCAGCCTACAGCAGGGCATTGTGGGAGTTGTAGTTTTACAACAGCTGGAGGGCAGCAGTTTGAGGATGCCTGATCTAACCTGTCAGATGAATGTTGTAAATAACAAAAAAAAGAAAAACGGTGCCAAAACAGCTATTTCTTGTTACCCCATCTCACAAAAAGTGTAATATAGAGCAACTAAATATCATATGTATCCTAAACTAGTACCAACAAAACTTCCACCCTATCCCGTAGTTTCTTAAATGGGGTCACTTTTTTGGAGTTTCTACATCAGGGAAGCTTCAAATGGGACATGGTGTCAAAACAACCAGTCCAGCAAAATCTGCCTTCCAAAAACTGTATGGCATTCCTTTCCTTCTGTGACCTGCCGTGTGCCTGTACAGCAGTTTGCAACGACATATGGGGTGTTTCTGTAAACTACAGAATCAGGGCCATAAATATAGATTTTTATTGGCTGTTAACCCTTGCTTTGTAATTGGAAGAAATAGATTAAAATGGAAAATTTGACAAAAAAATTTTTAATTCTGAAGTTTGATCTCCATTTGCCAATAACTCTTGTAGAACACCTAAAAGGTTAACAACGTTTGTAAAATCAGTTTTGAATACCTTGAGGGGTGTAGTTTCTTAGATGGGGTCACTTTTATGGAGTTTCTACTCTAAAGGTGCATCAGGTGGGCTTCAAATGGGACAAAAAAAACAGTCCAGCAAAATCTGGCTTCCAAAAACCATATGGCATTCCTTTCCTTCTGCTCCCTGCCATGTGCCCGTACAGCAGTTTATGGGCACACAGCATTTTGGGGTGGTTTCTATTATGGAAGCCTCACAAAGTGACTTCAGACCTGAAAGTTGTTTTTTGAGAAAGTTCAACATTTTCTTCTAAACTTCTAAGCCTTGTAACGTCTCCAAAAATAAAATTTAATTTCCAAAATGATCCTAACATAAAGTAGACATATGGGGAATGTAAAGTAATAACTATTTTTGTACTTATTACTATGTATTATAGAAGTAGAGAAATTGAAACTTGGAAATGTGCAAATTTTTCCAAATTTTTGGCAAATTTATTATAAATAAAAATGATTTTTTCAACTCCATTTTACCTGTATCATGAAGTACAATATGCAATGAAAAAACTACCTCAGAATGGTCTGGATAAGTCAAAGCGTTTTAAAGTTATCACCAAAAATGGTCCTTAAGGTGAAATAAGGCTGTGTCCTTAACGGGAGTCTGTCAGCTCCATATGGCCATATACAGTGCTTACATGGCTCTGTAGCACACCTATACAGGATTGTAACGGTACCTTTGTCTTTGTCTTTAGACTTGCACCAGCAGGAATAACAAAGTTTAATATCCAGGCTGCTCTGCCTTCTTTTCACTTTACTCCTGCCAGGTCTCTTCCTTTGCCCGCCGTCCAAGTCCGGACCTATCGATGAGACAAGAGACTTGGATAGCGGGCAAAGACAGAGGCTGGAGAGGAGTAAAGTGAAAAGAAGGCAGAGCAGCCTGGGCACCTACACACAGAATGCCTCCCCTTGGCACTTTGAGTGCTCATTTGCATATGAATTAAACTTCGTTTTCCTGCTGGTGCAGGTCTAAAGACAAAGGTACCATTACAATCCTGTATAGATGTGCTACAGAGCCATGTAAGCACTGTATATAGCCATATGGAGGTGACAGACTCCCTTTAAGGAGTTAAGTTACAGTGACCTCTAATACCTGTGGTTCCCTATTTCAAACTCCCTTCTTTAGTTATATTACTAAGGCCACCACAGTGGTATGGAACTTTTTCCAATCTCAAAGGGTGACCTGACCTTCTCCTTCTCTATAAATGCCTGTGGGTCTAGTTTCCTCTGTCTTGCAGAAGAATTTACAAATACTGTATCTCTCCCATGGACAAAATGGCTATATTGTAACCTCAAGTCAGTCATTAAGAGTAGAGATGAGAGAATCTTTTTAAAATTTGATTTGCCGGTACGCCAAATTTTTTGGGAAAAATTTGGTTCGATCTCAATAAATTTGTGGCGAATGACATAAAAAAACTGCTATTCCCTGGCTGCGCAGAGCCTTAGAACACTGTGCCTTGCAGTAACACTCATAGAGAGTCTGCTTTGGTAGCGAAATAATAGTGTGAGCCAGTATGACATGCAGATGACAGGCGTCACACTTAGAATCACTGCACACTTCACTTATTTGGGCAGTCACGGGGCCAAAACTGACCACACAGATGTAGCAGGGTAAACACACAAACTCTTAACTTAAATTTCTTAACTAATAGTGTTATCTTGAAGCAAAAGCCATTAAAAAGCAATTGAAGGTGTTTGCTTAACCCATTTAGTTTAGATAATACATCTCATAAAGCATGTGTGTTAACTCTACTACATCTGAACTCAGCCTTACAGGTCGATGTTAGGCACTGCAAAAAATGCACCAAAATGATACACAACTGACAATACTAGCTAGTTCCTCAGGCCGATGTTAAAAGCTGAGAATTTTGCCAATATCTTCCAGTCAGGAACATATCGGAGCCCCTCATGCACCACGTCACGGTGTCTCAGAACACATGGGGTCTTACCACTAACCTGCCCGTGGTGTGTGAACAGGGTCTGAATAATGCAATTAACTCACAGCCAGGCTCTCATATGCCTCCATAGTGGTATCACAAATGCATTGTGAGGTAAAATAAAGCTTTGAGCCGCACCCACAACAGACCATGTGACACAGAAGCTACCAGGTGCAAAAGAATGTAAGGCTACTTTCACACTTGCGCTTGATCGGATCCGTTCTGAACGGATCCGATCATATTAATGCAGACGGAGGCTCCGTTCAGTACGGATCCGTCTGCATTAATAACTTAGAAAAAATTCTAAGTGTGAAAGCAGCCTGAGCGGATCCGTTCAGACTTTCAATGTAAAGTCAATGGGGGACGGATCCGCTTGAAGATTGAGCCATAGGGTGACATCTTCAAGCGGATCCGTTCCCATTGACTTACATTGTAAGTCTGAACGGATCCGCTCGCCTCCGCACGGCCAGGCGGACAGCTGAACGCTGCAAGCAGCGTTCAGCTGTCCGCCTGTCCGTGCGGAGGCGAGCGGAGCGGAGGCTGAACGCCGCCAGACTGATGCAGTCTGAGCGGATCCGCTCCATTCAGACTGCATCAGGGCTGGACGGAGGCGTTTGGGTCCGCTCGTGAGCTCCTTCAAACGGAGCTCACGAACGGACCCATGAACGCTAGTATGAAAGTAGCCTTACCAACAAAATAAAGTGGCACATTCCATACACATAAGGACAAAAACTCACTGAAAAAAGGCCTAAATGGGTGAAAATTCTACAAACCTAGACACTGTAGCGTGTCTATAACCAGGGGAGCAATTCCTCCGCATGCGGTCCTCAGACAACAGCAATCCCCAGCAAAAAATGCATACAATGGAGTTTTTGTCCTTATGTGTATGGAATGTGCCACTTTTTTCAGTGAGTTTAGGTCGATGTTAGTGCCAAGAAGAAGCGCACTCCTTTTACACCATCATCAGCTGATGTCTACAGAAGCTGTTCTATTAAACGACCTTGATCATTTTGCCTTTCCTCTAATCTATCAGAACAATAACCCACAAAAAATGAATCCTCTCTGTGGAGCATATGCCTTCACTCGGTCAGAATTTGGTCAGTAATCCATCAGTATTGCCAATGCAAAAAAAAAAAAACAGGAGTGGATCCAAAACAGAGATGACACGTGAACTGAATATTTGCAAGTCTTCTGTGTTTTGTACCCACTCCTGCTTTTGGCTACCAAATCACAAGCCAATTCTGATGGGACCATACAGGCCTTACAGCTGCTATACAGACAGGATCCTTTGTGCGTCTCATTTACCTTCCTTCTGACAGATCAGAGGAAGGGTCAAATAAAATATGATGTCAGCCAATCCAAAAAGACTAAATAGTGGCTCATCAATAAAGTAGGGAGGGTGGGAACAGGATGAGAAGTCCACAGAGTGGCCCTATGGCATTGTGGTGAGGTGAAAGCAGCATGAGGAGACCACAGAGTGGTCCAATGCAAGAGTCTGTAGTTGGCAGCATGATGCAACTACATTGTGGCCCAATGACAGAGTCTGGAGGTGGCGACAGCTGCAGGAGGCCCCAGAGTGGCCCAATGACGGAGTCCGTAGGTGGCGGCAGAGTGGCACAATGACAGAGTGTGTAGGTGGCAGCAGCATAAGAAGACCACAGAGTGGCAAGGTGACATAGTGGTGAGGTGAAGGTAGCATGAAGAGACCACAGAGTGGCCCAATCACAAAGACTGTAGGTGGCGGCTACATCAGGAGACCGTAAAGTGGCACAATGACAGAGTGTGGATGTGGCGGCAGCATCAGAAGGCCACAGAGTAGCAAGGTGAAATAGAATGGAGGTAGGAGTAGCATGAGGAGGCCACAGAGTGGACCAATCACAGAGTCTGTAGGTGGCAGCAGCATCAGGAGGCCACCGATTAGCAAGGTGAGATAGAGTGTAGATAGGAGCAGTATCTGGAGACCACAGAGTGGTGATACCAATACCCTCTAAAGATGGTGGGTGAAAGAAGGAGCACTTGGCATCAGATGTGTGGCATCAGGCGGTTGGCAGCATCAAAATAGTAGCTGAGGCAGGTGGCCAGAAGAAACCGGTCTCTTTTGTCAAAGTGTTGGTGTGGCACCATGGATGATCTAGTCTGCTGCATCAGGAATTGGTCGGTGGAAATCCTAGCTGATCCATGCTTGATTCATCAAGTCAAAGGTCAGTCTCTCCACATTTTTGGTGGACAGGTGAATTCTTCTTGGGGTAACTATGGCCCCGTCGCATTAAACACCCGCTATGATGCCACACTACTGGTCGGCCAGTACAGATTTTCCAGGGCAAACTCGGCCAGTTACTCCTGCCACCCCACCCCTTCCCTGCAGCCATGGCAGTGGAACGTGAGTGCAGAGGGTCCCCAGGGTCAGACCTGCGAAAGGATGGACGATGGCACAGATAGGCAGCTGCCAACTGACTACATAGGATGTCTCTTTAGTAGTTCAGTTTGTCTTCCATCTCAGCGGGTGTAAGAAAGGCCCCCATTTTGGACTGGTAGCGAGGGTCCAACACGGTGGAGAGCCAGAAGTCATCCCTCTGCCGAATGGTGACAATTCGGCTGTCACTACCCAAGCAAGTGAGCATGCAGGGGGCCATTTGCTGCAAGTGACTCAGAGGGAATCCCTGCCTCCATCTCCACTGCATACTGCCACGGTGTGTATGGGTCCTCTGCCTCATCTTCAACATCGCCCTGTAGCTCCTCTGGCTGCCCCTCTCCTCCTCTCCTGTCATCTGTGTAGCAAAACCACCCGTTTCGCTACACATTGCTTGTGCTCCAATGTCCTCCTCCTCCTCCAGTTCAGCCCCACAGGGCTTATGTGGACGTGAGATCTAGGCGCCATGTCTCTAGTCCCCTGACCAGCAATATGTAGCAGCATCTGTTAAGGATATGAAGCAGTGGAATTACATTGTTCATCCTGTAGTCCTGGCGACTGACAAATAACGTGTCATCCTCAAAGGGGCTGAGCAAACGGCAGGTGTCATGCATGAGCTGCCACTGGTTGACATCAAAGTTTCACAGGGGAGTACTCCTATCCAATTGGATCATCAGGAAATCGTTGATTGCCTTTCTCTGTTCGTATGGTTGGTCCAACATATGAATTCCAACGGGTGGAAATGTCGCATATCCGCCTATGTTGGGGTATGCCTTTCTGCCGCTGCAGCTCAAGGAGGGGGTGCTTTGCGGTGTACAAGTAGCTATAGTGCATGCAAAATTTCCTGGCCATTTTTAGGATGTCTTGCAGATGGGTGGAAGACTTCTGGAACCGCTTGACAACCAGATTGAACAAGTGTGCCATGCAGGGCGCATGGCTCAGTTCTCCTTGATGCAGCGCCGACACTATGTTCTTCCCTTTGTCGGTCACCATGGTTCCAAATTCAGTTGTCGCGGAGAAAGCCAGGATTTGATTTCTTGCTGAAGGACATGTAGCAGTTCCTCCCCTGTGTGACTCCGTTCGCCCAAGCAAACGAGGTGCAGAACAGTGTAACACCATGGGCACTATGCATTGTCCCTACAGTGGAGGCTGAGGACAAGGTGGAGGATGAGGATGTACAGGCGTACATTGTCGCCGGACCAACGGTGTGGCAACGTGGAGGCAGAATCGGCGTCACCTGGCCAAGTTGCTTGTGTGGCTGTGCAGGAATCACATTCACCCAGTGCGCCATAAAGGACATGTATTGTCCCTTACCATAGTTATAGCTCCACGTGTCGGCGCTGCTGTGCACTTTGGCAGACACTGACAGGCTTAGGGACTGGCCTACCTTCTATTCTACATGTGTGTGCAGGGCTGGTACTGCCTTTTTGGCAAAGAAATGATGACTTGGGACTCTCCACCTCGGCTTTGCAAAAGCCATCAGTTCTCAGAAAAGTGCAGAGTCCACCATTTGGAAAGGGAGGGACTGCAGCATCGGCAACTTGGACAGGAGCACATTAAGATTCTGTGCCATTGGAGTACACGCATACTGTTGTCTCTTGGCAATCGCTTCAGTGATCGACTGCTGAAGGAATGTATGACAAGGAGTAGGAGTACCAGGAGCAGGAGCATCAGGAACGGCAGATGATGGGAAGGACAGACAGCTCCCTTCGGCTGAGGAGGTGGAGCTTTGACTGCCAGAAACCGGTTGCATGCCAGTTGGTGATGCATTGGTTTATGCGGCAGGCTGGACCACCACATCGGAGGCATGGTTCTCCCAGGCCAATTTATGGTGATGCTGCATAAGTTGACTCAGGGCCAGTAGTGCCAACATTAGCACCCTGGCCAGGCTTCACCCTCTGCCTACACATTCTACATACATCCATGTTCATCTCTTCCGGCAGCTAAAAAAAAACTGCCACACCGCCTAGTAGCTGATTTTAACCCAAACAGTCCACATTGACTGACTGCTACCACCGCTGCCTCATTGAGCCCCTGCACTACTACTTCCCAGACAGGTTGGCTCCTGTGAAGTGGGTGGTCTACCTTGGGCGTACTGTATTTGGCTCCCAACCCCCCACTGCTGCCACCCTGTTGACTCCCACCCACACTAGCGACTTGCTGGCTCCAACGCTGGCTCATGGGCAAGCTGACACCCTCTTCTACCGATGATGATGAAGCCCCTTCGTCACCCGGCTTCCAAGTGCGATCAGCTACATCATCGAGTAGTGTCTGCACTTCACTGATGACTATCTCAACGATCTCTGGGTCAGGCCGCTCTCAACACCAGCTCCCAAGCAGCAGATGTCTCCTCCACATCTTGGCTGAGCAGTAGCTGCTGACCGGCCTCTAGTACCTCTTCCTCGCTGAAAAGTGGAGCAGAGCCTACAGCATATAATACTTCTCGCGGTGAGAGAACAGAAAAGGACAGAGGCAGGTTGAGGACAGGTGAGGGCACAGGGCCTGCTATCGGGCCATGCCAACTTAGGGTTGCGTCTGACAAACCCACCGACTCTTGGCTGTGGGTGTCTGATGTTACTTGCAACGGAGTTGAAGATTGAGTCAACCTTTCAAGCACCGTTGGGTTGCTGGTCATGACCGCTAGTTGATACTGGGAGCTCAGGCCTCTCGAAGTGACCCCTGCTGCCACGGCCCCTTACTCTGCTGCAACCTCTGCCTGCGCCAAAAACATTTACGCCTCTGCCACTGCCCTGTGCAGGGCCTGGCACTTCTCTGCCTGACATATTTTTAGATCAAATAATCTAATGTTAGATCAAATATTTTTTTATTTCGCCACTAATACACGGCAAACTGGGCTGTAAAATATCTCAATGCACGGCTGAATGGCAATTAGGCCCTAATTTGTTTCCATTTTTACACAAAAGGCTTTGCAACAGATAAGTGCAACGATGAAAGGCGAATATAGAAGTATTTCGCCAGTAATACATGGCAAAATGGGCAGTAAAATATCCCACTGCACTGCTGAATGGCAAATAGGCCCTAATTTTTTAATATTTATACACAAAAGGCTTTTCAACAGTAAAGTACAACTATGAACGGCAAATATATTTGTATTTCGCCAGTAATACTGGGCTATAAAATATTTCACTGTACCGCTGACTGGCAATGTTTTTTTAATTTTTTTTTAAAACAGATATTGTATTTTTCGCTCCATAAGACACCTTTCTTTTCCTCCAAAGTGGGCGAAAAATGTCCTTGAGTCTTATGGGGTGAGTACTGGAGGACCGGGATGCAGTGAAGACTTTGTACTCACCGCTTTCTGGTCCTCGGCTGTCGGCTGTGCAGGCTGTGCACAGTGTGAGGCGCTCTGTGACGTCACGCTGTGCGCGCCAGTTTACAGCACAGCCGACAGCAGGAAGAAGAAGATCGCGTGCGGTGAGGAGCAGAGGCGTCCAAGAACAGGAGAGGTAAGTGATTTTTATTTTATTTTTTTTAATCTGATCTGGGGCTGCATAAGATGGGGCTCCATAAACTGGGGCTGCATAAGATGGGGCTCCATAAACTGGGGCTGCACATGGGCGTCCGCAGAATTCTTTCCAGGGGGGGCATAATTTTATTGACATCCATGCTCTGCTTGTTTCTGAGAATGTAATGAAGGGGAGGGGCATATTCATTATCACAAAGTATAATAACACATGAGCTGTGCAGTGGCAGATCCAGAGCCTGGTCTCGGGAGGGGCACTTCCAGATTATTTTTTGTCCACTGCCACAAAACAATGGTGCTTATAGAACAGACTACACAGTGTAGCGGTATACTGTATATTGTGTGGCACGGTGTAGGCTATATGTGTATAACATAAACATATTTCACATGAAAACTTACAATTACTTGGCTTGGCCCTTGGGGATCTCGGACACCACTTCAACACTTGGCTGGGGGGCTCGGCGGAGCTGATGTTGTGTTTTGTCCTAATGAGAAAGATTTAATAATAAGGATTTGGAGAAGGGGCAGAGGAACAGCAGAACAGGGAGAGGGTGGTGCTGCTACTAGGGGGTCATACCATGTGGGAGTAATAAAGCCCACCATAATGCCCCCCAGTAGAAATAATTCTCCTTATAATGTGACAGTGCAAAAAATACCCCCTTGTAATGCCCCCAGTTGAGCTAATGTCCCCATAGTGCACCCATAATGTGTCAGTATAAAATACCCCTATATAGTGCCCCCAGTAAATGCCTCCATAGTGCTACTCTCCCCCCTTCCTCCTAGTGCCCCCCATAATGTACCAGTATAAAATGCCCCAGTAGATGCCCTCAGTGTCCCCCATAATTTGCAAGTATAAAATACCCCTTCTTAGTGCCCCCGGTAGATGACCCCATAGTACTCCTCTCCCCCCTTCCTCATAGTACCCACCATAATGTGTCCCAGTATAAAATTCTACTGTACAGAGTCCCCCATATAAAACACCCCTTCTTTGTGTCCTCAGTAGATGCCCCTATAGTGCCCCTAATAATGTGCCAGTAATACCAGCCCCCCATCATGTGCCAGTAATAACAGCCCCCCATCATGTGCCAGTAATGACAGCCCCCATTATGTGCCAGTAATGACATCCCCCCATTATGTGCCAGTAATGACAGCCCCCCATTATGTGCCAGTAATGACAACCCACCCATTATGTGCCAATAATGACAGCCCCCTATTATATGCCAGTAATGACAGCCCCCCAATATGTGCCAGTAGCCAGAGACCCTCATTATGTGTCAGTAGTCAGAGACCCCCATTATGTGCCAGTAGCCACCAGTATTGTACACCAAAAAAAAAAAACACTTATACTTACCTCCTTGGCAGCGATGCGATGCAGGCTTCTTCTGGCCTGTGTCATCGCACCTCCTGCGCCGGCCTCTGATAGGCTGCCGGCCTAGTGCCTGCAGCCTATCAGAGGAAGAGAAAGGGACACGCGTCTCCCTCCCCTGCCTCAGCACAGTCATCTGTATCGCTGTCCTGAGGATGGCGATACAGATGACTATGGAGATGAACTCTTCCGCAATGGAAGCGTTCATCTCCCTGTGCCCCGCCGCAGCCCCCCCACTTCTGAGCAGCTCGGGGGGGGGGGGGGGGCAATTGCCCTATTGCCCCCCCTGGATCTGTCAGTGCTGCAGAGCAGAGGCAGAACTCAATTTACAGATTTCCAGGGCCCCGGGGGGGGGGGGGGGGAGCACTTGCCCCCCTTGCCTCCCCCCTGCAGACGCCCATGTGCATAAGTTGGAGCTGCATAAGTTGGAGCTGCATAAGTTGGGGCTGCATAAACTGGGGCTGCATACATGAAGCTGGGGCTGCATAAACTGGGGCTGCAGACATGAAGCTGGGGCTGCATATATGAGGCTTAGGGCTGCATGCATGAGGCTGGGGGATGATCTGAGGCATGGAGGTCTGATCTGAGGTCTGATTGAGGGTCTTATTAACATTGGGGGGTCTGATTCGGGCTGTTAGCTGAGGTCTGATTAACATTGGGGGTCTGATTGGTGGTCTGATCTGAGGTCTAATAAAAAATATTTTTTTCCTTTTGTCCTCATCTAAAACCTAGTTGCATCTTATGGGTTTACATATGGGTTTGAGCACTTCCTGCCTGTTTAACACCATGCCTTTTTTTCAGTTTGTTCGTATATAGAGATGCCTGGAGGTGTATAAACTCCAATTTAAATGTGCCTGTTTTCCATCCACAGGCTAAATTTAGGTGCACCTGTGAGGCCTGGGCCATATCAACCAGTCTTGAGTGGGACTCGCAGGCTCCTCCCATTGCTAGCATGGCTACATGCTGGAGGTAACTGGTGAGTTGTCTGTGAGTCGGACTCCACACTCCTGGTATTGCCCATACAGCACAGGTAGGTGAGTGTTAGGACCCGAGCTACTTGAGAAGGCGAGGTGCTCGGAATCAGACATGTCCTCCATAGTAGGATATGTTGGCTAATATCTCAATTTTAACATCAGTTTGAGGGTTAAGGTAGACTGCAGAGTGCACCTGTCTTTGCAAATATTATTATATTGTTATATTGGTTATCACATCCACATAATTGCTATCTTGTGTAGGATGTTTATTGTGGTACTTCTGGTCCGCTGCTGGCATCCTCCACTGTATGCATTTTTGCTGGGGATCGCCATTAGCAACGGGCCACAAGTGCAGGATTTGCTCCCCTGTTTATGTATGCATAACTGGATAACTGGAGGATATACAACAGTGCTACTTTGAATTGATTGTAGTATGAGTTTACTTATATACTCTCTTTTGTATCCACAGATAGAAACATGGAAAATTTAATGATCCTTTGTCTTGTGGTTGGACTATACCGTATATGGACCACCCCGGTGCGCGTGCGTGACGGTGACCATTGGCTGATGTGAAGGAGGGGCATTAATGACAAGCCATACACTGCACGCTATGGATATCCGACCTGCACCAATTTATATTGAGATGATATTAGATGCAAATTCTGGCCTGGAATCTATATGCCAGATGACACTTTTACCTGTATCAAGCTATTAGTGCATGGAGAAGGGAAGGGTTCCTCCCATTGTAACTGCACATATGTTATTTTTGAGGATGTGGTTATGGACCTAGGGGGCGACACCACTTCGGTTTTTACCGATGCCTTGGTGGTCGCTACTCCTGGGTACATTCACACATCTTGATAGAGGTCGGTCTGATAATTGTGCGATATGTGACTACTTTGTTGCCTCTTCTTCTTTTTTTATTGTACCATACTGGGTTACCATGGCCACTTACACGCCCCCTTGACGCCTTGGTGATGCGGTCCGGGCGTGTGTCTACTCCTTCCCTCCCCCCGGGGCCGCTGTACTCGCGATGCGTTCCACTGGGCGACGCTGCGGTCCAGGGTACGTGCGTGATGACGCGGCCACGTGGGGAGGTGGACGAGGGACGCACTGCGCGGCGCATGCGCTTGGCAGATGGGGAGACGCTGAAGCAGGCGCACTCGGCTGTTCCATGGCGGTTAGTCCCATGAGTTTTTAAAGTGTAATAGGATACAGCTGTATTATGAACTGGTGATTTTAACCCTTAGTGTACAGAGCACTTTTATGTTCACATACAGACGTGGACAAAATTGTTGGTACCCTTTGGTCAATGAAAGAAAAAGTCACAATGGTCACAGAAATAACTTTAATCTGACAAAAGTAATAATAAATTAAAATTCTATAAATGTTAACCAATGAAAGTCAGACATTGTTTTTCAACCATGCTTCAACAGAATTATGTAAAAAAATAAACTCATGAAACAGGCATGGACAAAAATGATGGTACCCCTAACTTAATATTTTGTTGCGCAACCTTTTGAGGCAATCACTGCAATCAAACGCTTCCTGTAACTGTCAATGAGACATCTGCACCTCTCAGCAGGTATTTTGGCCCACTCCTCATGAGCAAACTGCTCCAGTTGTGTCCGGTTTGAAGGGTGCCTTTTCCAGACTGCATGTTTCAGCTCCTTCCAAAGATGCTCAATAGGATTGAGGTCAGGGCTCATAGAAGGCCACTTTAGAATAGTCCAATTTTTTCCTCTTAGCCATTCTTGGGTGTTTTTAGCGGTGTGTTTTGGGTCATTGTCCTGTTGCAAGACCCATGACCTGCGACTGAGACCAAGCTTTCTGACACTGGCTAGTACATTTCTCTCTAGAATTCCTTGATAGTCTTGAGATTTCATTGTACCCTGCACAGATTCAAGACACCCTGTGCCAGACGCAGCAAAGCAGCCCCAGAACATAACAGAGCCTCCTCCATGTTTCACAGTAGGGACAGTGTTCTTTTCTTGATATGCTTCATTTTTTCGTCTGTGAACATACAGCTGATGTGCCTTGGCAAAAACTTCGATTTTTGTCTCATCTGTCCACAGGACATTCTCCCAGAAGCTTTGTGGCTTGTCAACATGTAGTTTGGCATATTCCAGTCTTGCTTTTTTATGATTCGTTTTCAACAATGGTGTCCTCCTTGGTCGTCTCCCATGTAGTCCACTTTGGCTCAAACAACGACGGATGGTGCGATCTGACACTGATGTTCCTTGAGCATGAAGTTCACCTTGAATCTCTTTAGAAGTCTTTCTAGGCTCTTTTGTTACCATTCGGATTATCCGTCTCTTAGATTTGTCATCAATTTTCCTCCTGCGGCCACGTCCAGGGAGGTTGGCTACAGTCCCATGGATCTTAAACTTATGAATAATATGTGCAACTGTACTCACAGGAACATCTAGTTGCTTGGAGATGGTCTTATAGCCTTTACCTTTAACATGCTTGTCTATAATTTTCTTTCTGATCTCTTGAGACAGCTCTTTCCTTTGCTTCCTCTGGTCCATGTCGAGTGTGGTACACACCATATCACCAAACAACACAGTGATTACCTGGAGCCATATATATAGGCCCAATGGCTGATTACAAGGTTGTAGACACCTGTGATGCTAATTAGTGGACACACCTTGAATTAACATGTCCCTTTGGTCACATTATGTTCTGTGTTTTCTAGGGGTACCATCATTTTTGTCCATGCCTGTTTCATGAGTTTATTTTTTTACATAATTCTGTTGAAGCATGGTTGAAAAACAATGTCTGACTTTCATTGGTTAACATTTATAGAATTTTAATTTATTATTACTTTTGTCAGATTAAAGTTATTTCTGTGACCATTGTGACTTTTTCTTTCATTGACCAAAGGGTACCAACAATTTTGTCCACGTCTGTATGTTTGACTGGATGTTGGATATAAGGGACAAGAACACAGTACATCAGATCACTTTATATAAATTGAATAATGCCTAGGATGTATGATCCACACTATTGATGTCATAAAGTTTTTATGATAGTTTTATCTTTTTGATATAGATATTGAATGTACACAGAAAGTCATGTGATAATGTGATGTCTGATGGTCATGTGATTTTATTGTTAACATGTGGTTTCACTGATTGCACTGAATTTGTAATGAATTGTGGGTATATAGACCCCACAGTTTAGCACTGTTGTAGCTTGACAAAGGCCTCATTGAGAAGGCTGAAACGTTGCTGGGAATAAAGTTTGGGGTCGTCACCCTATCACCAATAACTGGAAGTGCTGCCTCTTCATTCGTTGAATATATATCTTGGAGGAGAAGCCAGCCTCTGTGAGGAAATTTTGCACCCAGTGCACAACATCTGACTGTGCTGCTGCACTATTCGTGGTATTGTATAAGGACTTAGCAGCTTAGCACTGAACGGATAGAATATGCCTGATACAATTGAACGGGACCCCCCCGATATATTCTCCTACACGAGGCAGGACGAGGAGAGGATCCTCCACGATCTGGTGAGTGACTGCACATTCCTATCCACACCGTCTGTCACAGAACTTAAGAAGGGCTATGAAGCTGATGGAAAACAGTTGGCCTCATTCGAGCTGCATTTGGCGACCTTAGCTGAATACTATAGGTCACACAGAATCCCAAGGGGTATGCGCTCCCAAGTGAAGCTAAGTTTATTTCCAGCTGACAGTAAATTTGCACATAAATTTACACAAATCTCCAACAAATACGCCTTGGATGTGATATTGCTAAATTTGGAGTTCCTACAATACGAATTAGGAGCAACACGTGAACAGTTTGAAAAAGCTGATAGCAAATTGAAAGATGCCCTCCCTGTACAGGACTATGACACTTACTTAACCAGCTGCTCTGCCTATCTAGAGAAATATAGAAAAGAGCAAGAAATGATTAAAAGGCGCAAATGGCTACGAGATGAGGAAGACTACAAACGGGGTAATGTGTATGCATGGCAAGAACAGAGAAATCAGAGACGACAACCTCCATATGGTAATACCACCAACAGTAGGAAAAACAGCAATAATCCTACCCACAGAACGACACCTATTACAGAAATGGGATCCATGCAAATGGAACAACGGCGAGATGATCGTTTTTTAGGCCCCACTCCAGACCCAAAAGGACCAGACGTGGGGGACAAAGGCAGTATAGATGGAGAAAAAGATCAACGCACAGTAAAGAACCGGCCCACGAGGAAAATAAATCAGTGGTGGTAAATATATCTTCTCATGTCTTGACAGTTGCACAGACTGAACTTTTGGCTAAAGGTTTATCATATTGTCCTTCAGTGGGTATAGACTGGTTCCAGCTTGAGGTCGACTTACAAAAATGTTTTAGGAATATTACGTTGAAGGTATGGTTTGCTGACAAACAGTTGATTAACAGGAATGATGCACAGGGTTGTGAACTCTCTCTTCACAGTGTTGGACTACACGTGAAGAGCGACTTCACGCCACAAATTAAATGTCCAGCTATTGAGACGTACATCAATGCAGTGAAGGTTGAGATTGAAGGGTTAAAAAACACCTTACAAACTGGTGGCCTTAAGCACCCAAATATGACATCTGCTGAGATACAAGCCCTGGGATGAGCTATGCAACAACGGCTCCCTCACAGTGAAACCCGCTGATAAGGGGGAGCCGTTGTTGTAATGGACACCGCATGGTATATCTCAGAGATACAGAGACAACTGGGAGACACTCTTGTATACAGACAGCTGAATCATGACCCTAAATTTGAGGTGATTTAAATCATCACCAGGGTATTAGATGGAGCTAAGATAGGAGGTCTGATTCATGAGTCTCTATACAATTTTTTATTGGTCACACACCCTAAAACAGCGTTGATGTACGTGTTACCAAAAATTCATAAGAGCATGTGTAACCCCCCGGAGAGACCAATAGTCTCCGGGAGGGAGTCTGTGTTCTCGAATTTGGCGATTTTCCAGGATAAAATTCTTCGGCGATTTGCCAGTTCAGCTAAATCTTACATACAAGACACAGGTCACTTTCTGGACAAAATTGCTGGTGTGGTAATAACGCCTATGACCATATTAGCGTCTTTTGATGTGGTCAGCCTCTACACCTCTATCAATCATGATAGGGGTGTGGAGGCTGTCAGAAGGTGCTTGGTTTCAACACACTACACGGATGAATGTAAAGAGTTCATAATCGACCTGCTCGGTGTAGTGCTCAGATACAATTATTTTGCTTTTCAAAATGGCTACTACCTTCAACTGCGTGGAACCTCAATGGGGTCCAATATGGCGCCAACTTATGCCAACATTTTCATGTCAGGCCTGGAGGCTGAGCACATCTATGTGTCCCACCACTTCAGCCATGTGCTGGGGCGGTGGAGATACATAGATGACGTGTTTGTCATCTGGGAGGGCACTGAAAATGAGTTGGCTCAGTTCCATGGATTCCTGAACAGTATGGATCCTAAAATCCAGTTCACTCTGACGCACTCCACCAAGCAGGTCCAGTTTATGGACACTATGGTGAGGAAACAGGATACTGGGTTGGTGACAGACTTGTTCATCAAGCCGACGGATTGCAACAAGCTTTTAAGATTTGAGAGTTGCCATCCGCGGCCTATGGTGAAGTCATATCTAAAGAAAAAAAGATTGTCAGAGATGGCCGATAAATTTTTAAATAGAGGGTATCCAAAGAAATTAGTCCAGAAACATCTGGAGGATTTAGAGTCTAGGAGCCCCAAGAAAGTGACTGACCAAGCCAGAATACCATTTATTTCTACCTATACAGAGGGCAGTGACCAGGTAGCGAAGGTCATTAAGAAGCACTGGCCTATACTAAACAGCAACTTTGGTCATGTGAAAGAATTCACTATACCCCCCTTGATGTCCTACAGGAGAACGGATAGTCTGAGAGACAAACTGGTTAGAGCAGAGGTGGCAGGTGATAAAACCACAGTTCAGACATATATAGGCCGTAAAAAATATGGATGCTATCCATGTTTGAACTGTGTAAACTGCAGTTATATGTTGAAGGGAAACGCATTCACACACCCAGTTACCAACAAGGTGTTTGAAATTAGACACTTCCTGACCTGCGATAGTTCATTCGTCGTCTATCTATTGTCATGCCCCTGTAGTCTCCTGTATGTTGGGGAGACTACCTGTGACGTGAAGACGAGAATGAACTATCACAGGTATTCCATCCGTCAAAAACGGAGGGACCTCCCGGTGCCTAAACACTTTGTGGAAGCCGGGCACAAGGAAAAGGACCTTAAGTTTAGGGTGATAGACCATATCCCCCCACTTAAAAGGGGAGGTAACAGGGAGAAGAAGTTGAAACAACGTGAGATTATGTGGATACACAAGTTAGGCACACTTAGGCCTGAAGGTCTTAATGCTGAATGTAGATGGGAATTATGTGGATAGATAATGTGTTATTTGCTCATCAGACGTGGAGGTGATAATACTTGTCTAGCTAAGTGGGGAGGATATACAACAGTGCTACTTTGAATTGATTGTAGTATGAGTTTACTTATATACTCTCTTTTGTATCCACAGATAGAAACATGGAAAATTTAATGATCCTTTGTCTTATGGTTGGACTATACCGTATATGGACCACCCCGGTGCGCGTGCGTGACGGTGACCATTGGCTGATGTGAAGGAGGGGCATTAATGACAAGCCATACACTGCACGGTATAGATATCGACCTGCACCAATTTATATTGAGATCATTTCATTCGGCATCCTGGTTGATTACATCATCTACATGCTGATACCTCCATGCTTCTGCCTCATGCTCCCTTAGGGGGAAGGTCCAGTGCGCACACTCCCAAATTATTCCCAAACAATGGCTGAGGGTCTCTGGGTATTTAAGGCACCTTGTCCAGCAGGAGAGTGCCTGAGCTTAGGGTTTCTTTATGACCATCTAAAGTGTTTAATAGTCTAGTGCTATTGTAATTTACCTGTTTTTATCCTGCATTATCTCCTGTCTGTATTCCTGCTTTGTTTCAAGTGTGTGTGTGCCTTCCTGTCTGTGTGTCTCTGCACTTTCAAGCCCAAGTTCAGTCTGTCTACCTTGTCTGTGCTCCAATCAAGTGTCAACCCTGCCTGTCTTGTGTTTCAGGAAGAAGTGGTTTGGTTTCAGGAAGAAGTGGTTTGGTTGCTTCCCTGTAGCGAAGCCCGGATCCCTGTATAGGAGTTAAAGGGTGAATTCCAGTATGTTCCCTCATACCATTGTGTTCTTCAACCTATAGCTGTCCTGCTCTTATGAAAATAGAACTCCCATCATACACTACAAATCATCTATTAATAGAACTCCCATCATGCACTTTAACCACTATTCTGTATACTTTTACCTTTGAGAGGACCACCTCCACAGAAAATAAAACAAAAACATTTCGTGCAGTTTTGTGTAGTTATCTCAAAGTGGCTTAACTGTATTAAGTATGCCTTAAACCCATAACCCTTTAATCCTAGCCCTGTTTGGTAGGATCACTGACCTAACCTAAGTGTGTAGTCTAGTGTCACTGCTTTGAGATTTGCCACTATCTATCATTTAAGGTTTACCTATGGAAAACAGGCCCGTGTGAGTGGGAATATTTCCATACACAGACATACTAGAAGTAGGGTTACCTCTTTGACCCCACCTAGCATGAGTAGAAGGCTATGTAGTTGCCAATAACAACCATACTATCTGTCACCATCCATTAGCCATGGCCTGTGCGTTCTCATCTTCTATAAATCGTTCTGTGCCCTGACAGGTACACAGAGGGAGATGAAAATCACTGCGGACTGCTAACTCCAGCTAACTGTTACCTTTATGGCCACTGTTACAAGAAGGTTCTATGTCCCCCTACATGATAGGTAGAGCCCCGACATCACTTCAGCAGTCATCTAATCTTGATCCCGCTTACTGCTAAACTTCCCATATGATTCCATAGAAAAAACACTCGGGCAAAACATCCGCCCCGTGATCGCTTCCCCTCAGCTACACACTGAGCACTAACATACTGGTAATGTCTCATCCACTTCTACCACCCAGTAAGTTGCAATTCAGCTGACATCCTGCCCGTCTGTCTTCTAGACCTTGGCCCCGCCCACTTTCAAATTCTCTATACCACCAATCATTAGAGCAACCTGGACAGTTTTTTTCGCCCTCAATCGCTACCTTCTAACCACACAGTGAGCGCTGACATTTAAGTAAATCATCGCTCACCAACGCTCTCTTTTACCAACCAGGAAGTGACCATTCAGCTGGCACTCCGCCAGCAGCCTTCTTCTACTATGATGTAGAAGCGCTGTCACTCGGGAGTAACACTGCCAACAAACATCCCCTCTCCCTACCACTACCGCCCAAACAAAGCATAAATAAAACACACACATCTACGCACACTGTAAATGTTTCATTGTCCTGATGAAGGGGGCTGTTCATCCCCGAAACGCATAGACCTGGAATAAAGAATTGTTACTGTTTTACTGATACTAATCCGGTCCCACGTCTTCTGCATCAGTGCCGGGAAAAGGGCCTGTTTTATTTACTTTCTGCTACTGTTTCTCATCTCTGAAATGGTAAAGTAAGGGTAAAGACGTTGAAAGCAGGGCAGATCCCCCGCAAGCTGGACGAGAAAATACCAGCCAGGCAAAATAAAGTTGTTGTGACTCATCACAACATCATATGGTAAGCACAACTTATTATCTATTGCGATGTGCTTCCTCCTGTCTCTTTTTCTCTCCTAATTACTGTTTCCTGACATTTTAAAGGCATATATGTTTACTGCATTTATGTATGTACCTTGAACGACAAACTTAAGTATAACAATAATTATTTCTCTGTGCCCATAATCTGATTATACGCTATGCCCATTTTTCTAGACTGTTATATTTTATCCTTTATTTAAATAGGACCTGTGAAAATGGTCAATAATCTATTTTTTGCATATGCATTGAATATGCCATGAACATGTAGCTGTATTCCTGGCAGAAAGTTATTTTATCTACAAAGACAAGAGCAATTGATTGCCCATGAGCAATTGAATCCATCAAAAGAAACCTGAAAACCCACTTCTTCAGACAAGCCTACAACCAGTGACCCTGCTGCCTCTATACCGCCATGACCAACTTCACCCTCACCTACTGTGTCCTTCTCCCATACCATGTAGATTGTAAGCCCTCAAGGGCAGGGCCCTCTCTCCTTCTGTACCATTTTGTAACTCGTCTTGTTTATAACTAGTGCAATTGTCTGTATTATGCATGTGCACCCCTTATCATATGTACAGCGCTATGGAATGAATGGCGCTTTAATAATAAATAATAATAATAGATAATCATTCTACCCTCTAGACTGTGTGAATATTTTTGACTAGATTTCTTAACAAAGAATATGGAACCACATAATTCTGTGTTATACATTTGTTGCTAAATCATGAACAGGGCGTGGGATGCATAGCCTCTTAAGATATTGAATGGCATAACAATATAACACATGAAGCTTATGAGAAGGTACTTTGATTATCTTCAGACTCTATGAAAAATCTGTACAAAACATATCCAATGTTATGTCTAGAACAGGGGCAAAAGGGGTGGTTTTCCTTCAACCCTTGGTTCATTCACTTCAAACATGGGCATAAACCAAAGTATAGGTTTTCCCTGGCGTGCTCCTTGCGGTTAACAACACTTCAAATATTTGCAAACATATTTCTATATTGTGAAAAAATATATATTGCCATCAACTGTCATGTGAAGCAAAGTACAAGAAAAATGATTCTACTTTATCCCAATGCCTACCGTATTTTTCAACCTATAAGAGGCACCAGTCCATAAGACGCAACTAGGTTTTAGAGGAGGAGAATAAGAAAAAAATCTGACTTCAGCTCAGACCCTGACTGTTAATCAGACCTCAGAACAGACCTCCAATGTTAATAAGTCCCCCACTCAGACCTCAGATCAGACCTAAATAAGTCCCCCAATCAGACCTCTATCTGAATTACTCCTATTCAGACCTCAAATCAGACCTCAAAAAGTCCCCCAATCAGACCCCCATGTGAATGACTCACCAATCAGACCTCAGATCAGACTTCCATGTGAATGACCCCCCAATCAGACTTCCATAAGTCCCCCAATCAGACCTCAAATCAGACCTTCATGTGAATGACCCATAATCAGACCTCTGTAAGTCCCCTAATTAAACCTGAAATCAGACCTCCATGTGAATGACCGCCTTGCACAGATCAGATAAAAAAAATAATAATATATATATATATATACTTACCTCTCCTGCTCCAGCCAGCGCTCCTCACATTCAGCACTCTTCTTCTTCCTGCCGCGTGCTGTGACCCAAAGTGCACAGCATGCCAACGTCCTCATACTATGCGCAGTTACAGCACAGCGAGTGGCCAAGATAGACCAGGATGCAGTGAATACAGAGCCCGGGGAGTGCTGCATTCACCCCTTCCCAATCCTCCTGTACTAATGAGCGCTTCCATAGTGGAAATGCTCATTAGTATCCGCCCCATAACACGCACTGACATTTCCCCCATTTTGGGGTTTTCTAGGGTGAAAAATACTGTTATTGTGCAAAGTATATATCAGGTTGCCTAAAACAATGAGTACATTCATGGGTCATTTTCTAAAATTGCTAGATAAATAATCCCTTCAACCAGCTAATTCTGAGATGTGAGAACCTTGTATATCTTAGGTAGCATAATTACATCCTTAGACTTTTTTGCCTTAAGCTTGTTACCTCTTAATTGACTTTGTACACTAAATTAGTCATTGGAAAGTACTGTAAATATGAAAAGTAAACTCAGTTTTAAAAGATCTTCGGCTAAATTCTATTTTTGTCTTAAGTAACTAGAAATTTTAGGTCATCATACTACTCATGAGAAATTGTTTAGGATGCTGTAACAAATTAATACAAATGAAGTCATTCCTGAGCGCCTCCATCTGCTTCAGAAATAAATCTTGGGCACTCCAGAGTGTGGAAAAGATCCAGATAATTAGGCTTGACTCCAAATTAAGCCACTCAGGTAACTTATAGCTTCATTAAATTATTTTAAAAAAGGGCAGACATCCAAAACTAACCTTAAATGATCAGATTATGATTCAATGACAATCTGTTTCATATTAACATGTGAACTTTATTTTATGGGTTTTTTTTCAGATCCATTAAAAAATTCTTACACAATCAGTCCAAATATATTTCATCTACTTAGAATCTACAATGGGTTCTGTCACTCCTAATTTTTGTTTACACAGTCGTAAAATACCTTAATAGTATTTCCATGTTATGAGATATCTTAAAGACGTTGCCTTCAGTTTTCAACATGCATATCATTAAGTAATAACAAATCTTATTTATCTTCATAATAGCTAAATGACAAGCTGGTTAAAAATAACAAATTACTTCTCTTGGTTGACATTGCAGGATGTAACCTTGAGATGCTGTATGCAAATCATTTATAATTATTTAAACTATGTGGATTGTATAGTAGAGGTACAGTACACAAAAATTTGGCATTCAGAGTTTCTGGCCAGGTGGCTATCAATATCAAAAAATGCAGTACCAAAATATGTCATTTAAGAAATAAAGCTGCCTTGACACCTACACCCCCATCTCGTTTTCTATCTCTTCTTGATATTGAAGCTGACTAGTAAAGGAGAAGTATTACTCTTTTTCCCAATTAGAACACTTGTTAGGATAGGGACATACATGAGCATATATTTCCCATACATTTTTCATGGATAATCATTCATAAGGATAAAATATTGTGCATTTGCGCAACCTCTAATGTGCTGTAGCGAGGTGATATGATTATAATGGTTATTAATGGTTGAATGAAGTAGCTTTAGGTAGAAGTAGATTACCACATGCATGCAGGTAAAAAAGATGCAAATTTGCTGGAGAGCCATATGGCCCACTGATTAAGGGTGTGCAATCGGGCATTAGCAGTGGGAGCAAAAATTAACTTGCAATGCATATGTTGGTTAACTGATTGAATCACCTCAGCTAGTGGTGGCATGTGATGTAGTTTCCATTGTCGAGCGATAACGTTGCGAGCTGCACTCAAAATGTGCGCAACTAACCTTCTTGCTCTGGGTGCTACCTTATCCAGATCTATTCCAAATATGGAAAGCACAGGTGTAAGGGCAATATTTACATGCAAGACCACTTTAATAATAGCATCAATTTCAGACCACAATTACCCGCAAATCTTCTTATAATTAATGTGTTCACATATCTGTTGGGTCCTTTTTCTGCCCCGAGTGGGCATATGCCTAGTCTGAAATTTATTGTATTAGATGTGTTACTGGACACCCCACCTCTTTTAGGTATTGTTATTCAAACGAGATATTGGATTCTGTTCAATATGAAAAATTAATATTTCAATAAAAATGTATTGAACATTATAATGGTTATTAGTTATTACTAATGACAAAGAACAACTTGAAGGATAAATGTTAAAGAAGTTGTGCTATTTTTTATATTAATGGCCTATCATCAAGATATGTCATCAATATCAGGTCAGCACCCGGCACACCTGCCAGTCAGCAGTTTGAAGGTTCTCCTCATCCTTTACCTGCTTGCCATTGCCCCAATCTCAGGGAAAACTCAGATCTGATGGTATTTTCTAACCCACAGGAGTTCCCATGGTGATAGGGATGCTTGTCGGGGAGAAGTATGCGAACGACCGTACAGATTGAAAAAAAGCAAAAAAACGAATATTCTAAATAACGAATATATTCCTTATATTGCTATATATTCGTTTTTTAGAATATTCATCATTTTATTTTCCATATGAAAACATGATTCCTTCCTGCTTAAGTTGCTTGTGGGCCAATGACTCATTGACCCACAAGAAAGAAGCAGTCAGAAAGAAGATGTTAAAAAATGATGAATATTCGATATAGCGAATATATAGCACTATATTCGTAATATTCTCGAATTTGCGAAGTTGCGATATTCACGAATAATATTCGCTATTAGAATATTCGCGCTCAACACTACTTGGTATTAGTCAATAGATTCTCACAGTTCTACATATAAACAAGACGAGTTACTGTCACGAGGGTGTCAAGACCCACGCCTGACTCCGTTATATCCGGGGTCAGGAAGTCGCAGCGGTTGGCTCCGCGCTCTATGTAAGATAGGGCTGTTTCCTTATGGTAGCTTTCTGGGTTTGCTTTGCAACCCTTTTTGGCTCACTCAGGGATCCGTAGCTCCTTCTCCTCAGCTGTTCCTTGTCCAGCACTCCCAACCTCCTTATATTCCCCTCTCACACTTCTCTGGTTGCCAGATATAGAGCTTCCTGCCTGGACTTCTATACTGACCCACTGGAGCTGTGTTGCTGTGTTCTCTGGTTGTTGGTCCAGAACGTTTCCCTCCGGATCCCTGTTGGACCTTTGTGGTCTGCTGTGGTCGCCCACCTGGGTTTATATGTTTGTCTGCATTGTCTGTCCTCTCCCTGGTGTTTCCCTCTTAGTGTCAGTGGTGCGGACTAGCGATCCCACCGGCCTGTTCACTATCTAGGGCTCATTTTAGGGAAAGCCAGGGTTTAGGCACGTGATCGCCGCACGGGTGAGGAACCCGTCTAGGGACGTCAGGGCAGTCAGGTGCCAGCCGCAAGGTGAGTCAGGGGTCACCACCTTTCCCTCTCCCTTGGGCAGGGCTTTCCCTTTTCCCTCCCTGTGCGTGACGCCGGTCATTACATTATATCTGGCCCTTATTTTGTGTAGGTAAAAAAAAAAAAATTTTTTTTTTTTTACCTACTTAGAATCCAGTATGGATCCAATTGCTGCTCTGTCCAAACATTTCATGGCCTTTCTTTGGAGGTGACAGGATTGAAGGCGTCGGTCCTCCAGCAACAGCAGCAATTATAACTGACCGCAAGCCCAGCGGTTGCTACTGGTAACCAGTTTGTTGCGGAACCCAAGGTCCCTCTCCCTGACAGATTTTCTGGGGGAAGGGACAAGTTTTTGACATTCCGTGAGGCCTGTAAATTATATTTTAAACTGCGCCCTTACTCCTCTGGTAATGAAGAACAGCGGGTGGGGGTTGTTATTTCCCTGCTGCAGGGGGACCCACAGTCCTGGGTGTTCTCTTTACCCACTGATTCCCAGGCTCTTCGGTCAGTGGATGAGTTTTTCGGGGCCTTGGGTCTCATATATGATGACCCTGACCGAGTCGCACTGGCTGAATCAAGATTACGGAGACTCCTACAAGGAGAGCAGCCGGTAGAGGAGTATTGCTCTGACTTCCTTAGGTGGGCTACGGATACCCAATGGAACGACCCGGCTCTCAGGAGTCAGTTCTGCTCTGGGTTATCCGAAAGGGTTAAGGACGTGCTTGCATTATATGAGACCCCCTTTTCCCTTGATGCGGTTATGTCCCTTTCTATCCGAATAGATAGACGTCTTAGGGACAGGTTGAAAAAACCGGAGCAATTGGTAACCCCTCCCAAGCAGCAGTTAGTCTGTACGGACTTAGTTGAGCCTATGCAGCTAGGAGGAACCACTCGTCAGGTCCGTCCTCCTGAGGTTCGCTGTAGGCGTGGTGTTTGTTTTTTTTGTGGGAAGAGGGGTCATTTCATTAATGTCTGTCCTTCTTTTCTCAGACACAAAAAGACTGTCGGAAAACTACTAACCCCAGGCTGTGCGGAGGATGTCAGCCGGGGGGTATATGTTTCCTCCATACGTACATCGCAATTTGTGTTGCTAGCGGTTATTGTTTTTGGTGTTAAGACGGAGACTATTTCTTTCTTTCTAGACAGTGGAGCAGGGGTAAATTTGATAGATGCCCATTTTGCCCGCACCATGGGTTTGTCTCTCTGTACGCTACAGAGACCTATTCCCATATTTGCTATTGATTCTGCTCCTCTGTCTCAGAGAAACCTCACCCACATTGTTCATAATTTACACTTTTGGGTAGGGGACCACCATAACGAGATGCTTTCATGTTATGTTCTGGAGGGGCTTTCCACTCCGGTAGTGCTGGGCTTTCCCTGGTTGGTAGCGCACAATCCAGTGGTGGATTGGCAGGCCAGGGAGATATCGGAGTGGAGTGAGCATTGCAGAGAAAATTGCTTAAATAGTAATTGCTTAGTCGCATAACTACCCTACCTACATTTATTTCGGATTTTGAGGACGTTTTTTCTGAAAAGGGTTGTCAGAAGTTACCACCTCACCGTCCTTATGATTGCCCGGTTAACCTTATTCCCGGCGCAAAATTACTCAAGACCAGGTTATATAACCTTTTGGGTCCAGAGAGACAAGCCATGAAAGATTATATCTCCGAGAGCTTGGCTAAGGGACACATCAGACCCTCTTCTTTACCCGTGGCTGCAGGGTTTTTCTTTGTTAAAAAGAAAGATGGGGGTCTGCGTCCTTGCCTAGATTTTCGCAAATTAAATCGGATAACCATCCGAGACCCATACCCTCTTACTCTCATTCCTGACCTGTTTAACCAGATTGCGGGTGCTAGGTGGTTCTCCAAACTTGATCTTAGGGGGGCCTACAATCTGATTCGTATCAAGGAGGGGGATGAGTGGAAGACAGCTTTTAACACCCCTGAGGGGCATTATGAAAAACTAGTTATGCCTTTCGGTCTGACCAATGCTCCTGCCGTCTTTCAACATTTCGTTAATGACATTTTTAGTCATCTAATCGGCAGGTTTGTATTAATATACCTAGATGATATTTTAATTTATTCTTCTGATTTGAGAACACATGAGGTGCATGTCAGACAAGTACTGCAGGTCCTACGGACAAATAAATTATAAGCTAAAATTGAAAAATGTGTATTCGCCGTTCATGAGATACAATTCCTAGGTTATTTTTTATCTGCTTCAGGTTTCCGTATGGATCCTAGGAAGGTCCAGGCAATCTTAGATTGGGATCTTCCTGAGAACCTCAAAGCACTGCAACGGTTCTTGGGCTTCGCGAATTTCTATAGGAAATTCATTAAAAATTATTCAGTTATTGTAAAACCCCTTACTGACATGACTAGGAAGGGGACTGATTTTTCTAAATGGCCGCTAAAGTTGGTTTTTCCTCTCTAAAAGTGAGGTTTACCTCGGCACCTGTACTAGTCCAACCTGATGTCTCCCAGCCTTTTATTGTTGAAGTCGATGCGTCAGAGGTGGGAGTGGGGGCGGTGCTGTCTCAGGGTCCGTCTCCTGGCAAATGGCATCCTTGTGCTTTCTTTTCTAAAAAACTATCTGCAGCAGAAAAGAACTATGATATTGGCAATAGGGAACTATTAGCTATTAAACTAGCGTTTGAAGGATGGCGTCACTTTTTAGAGGGGCAGTCCACCCTGTCACTGTGATTATGGACCACAAAAATCTTCTGTACCTCGAATCAGCTAAGCGTCTCACTCCTAGACAAGCTAGGTGGTCGCTATTTCTTCCCAGGTTTAACTTTGTTATTACCTATCGTCCTGGGGCAAAAAATACCAAGGCTGATGCACTATCTCGCTGTTCCCCTGGAGGGGGTAATGTGAGTGATCCGGTACCCATTCTTCAAAGAGAAGTGGTTGTTTCTGCGGTACACTGTGCTCTGGAGGCGAAGGTGTTAGAGGCCCAGGGGGACACCCCGGTCTCTTGCCCCTCAGAGAAATTGTTTGTACCGTTTAACCTGCGTTTCGAATTATTAAAGGAACATCATAATTCGGCACTTGCTGGGCACCCGGGTAGTAAAGCAACCTTGGAGCTATTGTCTCGTCATTTTTGGTGGCCAAGGTTGCGTCAGGATGTATTGGATTTTGTGTCTTCTTGTTCTACCTGTGCGCGCGCAAAAGTTTCGCATACACGTCCTGCAGGGTCTCTATTACCACTCATCATTCCCAATAGACCATGGACACATCTGTCAATGGATTTTATCACTGACTTACCTTTGTCTGCGGGTAAAACAGTTATTTTGGTAGTAGTGGACAGGTTTAGCAAAATGGTACACTTCATTTTGTTACCCGCACTACCTAATGCTAAGACTCTTGCACAGGTATTCATCAGTGAAATCGTGAAGCTTCACGGGGTCCCTTCCGATGTTGTTTCGGATCGGGGTACCCAGTTTATTTCTAAATTTTGGAAAGCTTTGGAAAGCTTTTTGTTCCCGTTTGGGGGTACACTTGTCGTTATCCTCAGCTTTCCATCCTCAGTCGAATGGACAGACTGAGCATACCAACCAAAACCTTGAGACATATCTAAGATGTTTTGTGTCTGAAAACCAAGAGTTGTGGTCATCATATTTACCGTTAGCTGAGTTTGCCATAAATAATCGTCGTCAGGAATCCACTGGCAAGTCACCATTTCTTGGTGCATATGGTTTTCATCCCCAATTCTGTACTTTCAAAGAGGGGGGGGTCTTCTGGGGTTCCCGAAGAGGAACGGTTTTCGTCATCTCTTTCATCGGTATGGCAGAAGGTGCAAGCTAACTTGAAAAATATGGGAGGTAAATACAAATGCATGGCTGATAAGAGACGGTCGCCAGGTCCGGACCTAGGAGTGAATGACTATGTGTGGTTGTCTACTAGGAATATTAAATTAAAGGTTCCCTCTTGGAAACTGGGTCCTAGGTTCATTGGCCCTTACAAAATTGTAGCCATCATCAACCCCGTGGCTTTTCGCCTGGAGCTACCTCAGACTTTTAAAATCCATAACGTCTTTCATAAGTCGCTACTCAAAAATGTTCCACCTCTAGAACCGTCACCGCTGCCACCCCCTCCTGTTGTTGTGGATGGCAATCTAGAGTTTCAGATATCCAAAATTGCTAATTCTCGTTGGGTCCGCCGCTCTCTTCAATATCTGGTGCATTGGAGAGGTTACGGTCCCGAGGAAAGAATGTGGGTTCCTGCGTCTGAGGTAAATGCCGACAGGCTAGTTCGGGCTTTTCATGCCTCTCATCCTGAGAGACCTAGTCCTGAGTGTCCGGAGGCCCCTCGTAGAGAGGGGGGTACTGTCACAAGGGTGTCAAGACCCACGCCTGACTCCGTTATACCCGGGGTCAGGAAGTCGCAGCGGTTGGCTGCGCGCTCTATGTAAGATAGGGCTGTTTCCTTATGGTAGCTTTCTGGGTTTGCTTTGCAACCCTTTTTGGCTCACTCAGGGATCCGTAGCTCCTTCTCCTCAGCTGTTCCTTGTCCAGCACTCCCAACCTCCTTATATTCCCCTCTCACTCTTCTCTGGTTGCCAGATATAGAGCTTCCTGCCTGGACTTCTATACTGACCCACTGGAGCTGTGTTGCTGCGTTCTCTGGTTGTTGGTCCAGAACGTTTCCCTCCGGATCCCTGTTGGACCTTTGTGGTCTGCTGTGGTCGCCCACCTAGGTTTATATGTTTGTCTGTATTGTCTGTCCTCTCCCTGGTGTTTCCCTCTTAGTGTCAGTGGTGCGGACTAGCGATCCCACCGGCCTGTTCACTATCTAGGGCTCATTTTAGGGAAAGCCAGGGTTTAGGCACGTGATCGCCGCACGGGTGAGGAACCCGTCTAGGGACGTCAGGGCAGTCAGGTGCCAGCCGCAAGGTGAGTCAGGGGTCACCACCTTTCCCTCTCCCTTGGGCAGGGCTTTCCCTTTTCCCTCCCTGTGCGTGACGCCGGTCATAACAGTTACAAACTGGTACAAAAGGAGAGACGGCCCTGCCTGTGAGGGCTTACAAGCTACATGGTATGGGAGAAGGACACAGTAGGTGCGGGTGAATCTGGTCATGGCGGTATAGAGGCAGTTAAAGCCTGGCAGAGCATCACCAGGGATGAAACCCAGCGTCTGGTGATGTCTATGCGTTCCAGACTTCAGGCTGTAATTGACTGCAAAGGATTTGCAACCAAGTATTAAAAAGTGAAAGTTTGATTTATGATTATTATTCTGTCCCATTACTTTAGGTTCCTTAACAAGTGGGAGGCACATATGCAAACTGTTGTAATTCCTACACTGTTCTCCTGATTTGGATGTAAATACACTCAAATTAAAGCTGACAGTCTGCAGATAAAGCGCATCTTGTTTGTTTCATTTAAAATCCATTGTGTTGGTGTATAGAGCCAGAAATGTTAGAATTGTGTCTATGTCCCAATATTTATGGACCTGACTGTATGTTTGAGCAAGGATGGGAACATAATACTCTTTGCTCTCCACTTCCCGAATTCTCTTTCTTCAGAATCTATGGATGACAGTTATATTCTTGCAATGACAACTGTAATTTCCAACTGAGGGATACAGGATTTAATTTACTGTTGGCTAGACAATATCCAAGTATGAAGGCTCTATAAGCTATGTCGCCCCTCGCTGCAGTAAATTGTTTTGCTTGGATCAGCAAAATATCTTACTGGTTTACTGGTTCCAATCCTCAGCCATGCAGATTCTAGACCTTCTTGGCTCTTTCGTTTCTGTCACTCACTCTCTCTTCTGAGCACTGCTAAGATGTTGAGGTCTTTCAGTTTAAATCTTTACAGAAGATAATTTCCTGGATCTTCGAGGATTGAGGAGTGGAGCACATGTAGCAGCTTTATCACACTTCCTCTACTACACTAGAACTCACTAGACTGAGCTAGGGACAGATCCAGGATTCATACCTTAACTTACTGAAGAGGCTGAGTCAAGGGAGATAATCCTATCTCATGCATACCAAAGCTATTCTGGACACATACAAGGTATGAACACATAACATAACTTTAAAGGGGTTTTCCATGATTGTACTACTGGTCACCTATACTCAGGATAGGTCATCAGTAGTGTTGTGTGAGGTAATCAAAAATTTGATTTGGCTGCTTCTCCGAATTTCACAGAGAAAGTTGTTTTGTGACTAATTACTTCATCACGAAACGCATTTCTTTGTATATAGAGGGCACAATGAAGTTGAATGGCGATAACGTCACACCATATTAATGAACCCCTCAGATGCCGTGTTTATTGCTGATTGCGGCATCTGAGATTAACATTGATTAGGTACACACATCTATATAGACTAGCTGTTGAGACTAAGTCTGATGCACAGTCAATATATATAACAGAACAGATTAAGAATGGATGGCACAGCAGCGGAACAAGATGCACAGGGCGATTACACAGAGCGATTACACAAAGCCTGCACTGTCTGTGCACTGCCCCTGCAGTCTCCCTATGCTCTCTCTACAGTGTTTAAAAACTCTACCTACGATATCCCTTCCCTTTCCTTGAACTGTCCCTATTCAATATACTACAATTAAAAGATTGCTAAAACTCTGTCCCTAACACTTACCACATCTTCAACTCACAGTTGTCACGGACGGTGTACAGGAAACAAGACAAAGCAACATGCATATATGACTCACTGGATCCAAAGATAAGGAACCAAAAGGGAGACCCCTGCACAAGACCTGAGACTTTCCCTGGCTGCTCAGCCTATGCAAAGATCCCAGAGGTGGATGGTTGCATATCCACGTACCTCGACTATATAACCCCTGAACACCCTACAATAGTGAGGGGACACGACCACCGGCTCCCTACACCAGACACGGAGGGAGTCAGGGTCACCTGGGATCCAGCAAACAGAAAATAACAGATAAATGTTCAGCACTTAACTTTGTAGCAGACTGGAAAACAAGATCAGCATGCACACACACTCCAGGAAGTAGTATAAGCCGCCCAGTAATGCATTATGGGGCGGAATTTAAAGGGATGCAATTAGTCCAACTACATGACAGCTGAGAGAGGCTAACGAGATGAGGAACTGAACATCACAACAAATAAACTCAAGGAGGAGGTTCTGAAAGGCTTCTGTCAGAGCTTCTCAGCTGTCTGGTTGTGACAGTACCCCTCCCTCTACGAGTGGACTCCGGACACTCAGAACCCACCTTCTCAGGATGGGACCTATGGAAAGCCCTGATGAGACGAGAGGCTTTAATGTCCGTCACTGGGACCCACATCCTCTCCTCAGGACCATAACCCTCCCAATGAACAAGGTACTGGAGAGAACCGCGGACAAGCCGAGAATCCACAATCCTAGAGACCTGAAATTCAAGATTCCCATCAACCATAATCGGAGGAGGAGGCAAAGGTGAGGGTACAATGGGTTGAGCATAAGGTTTCAATAAGGACTTATGAAAAACATTATGGATCTTCCAAGTCTGAGGAAGATCAAGACGGTAGGCAACAGGATTGATGACAGACAGGATTTTGTAAGGCCCAATAAACCTAGGACCCAACTTCCAGGAGGGAACCTTCAATTTGATATTCTTGGTAGACAACCACACCAGATCACCAACATTCAGGTCCGTACCAAGAACACGTCTCTTATCTGCCACACGCTTATATCTCTCACTCATGCTCTTTAGATTATCCTGAATCTTTTGCCAAATAGATGACAAAGACGAGGAGAATCTGTCCTCATCAGGTAAACCAGAAGACCCCTCTCCCGAGAAAGTCCCAAACTGCGGATGAAACCCATATGCACCAAAAAATGGTGACTTATCAGAGGACTCCTGACGACAGTTATTTAAAGCAAACTCAGCAAGGGACAAAAAAGAACACCAATCCTCTTGATTCTCCGTCACAAAACAGCGCAGATATGTCTCCAGATTCTGATTGACGCACTCTGTCTGGCCATTCGACTGCGGGTGGAAAGCAGAAGAGAATGACAACTGAACCCCCAAGCGAGAACAGAAAGCCTTCCAGAATCTGGAAACAAACTGCGTGCCTCTATCAGAGACTATGTCTGAAGGAATACCGTGCAATTTGACAATGTGGTCAATAAATGCCTGCGCCAGCATCTTAGCATTGGGCAAACCAGGAAAAGGGATGAAATGCACCACTTTGCTAAAACGGTCCACCACCACAAGAATCACAGTCTTCCCTGAGGAACGAGGCAGGTCCGTTATGAAGTCCATGGACAGATGTGTCCAAGGACGGGAAGGAATGGGTAAGGGAAGGAGAGGACCTGATGGCCGTGAATGAGGGACTTTGGCACAAGCGCAAGTCTCGCAGGCTTCCACAAAACCCTCAACCGACTTATGAAGCGCAGGCCACCAGAATCTCCGACCGATGAGATCCAGTGTGGCTCTTGCCCCCGGGTGCCCAGCAAGGACCGTATCGTGGTGTTCCTTAAAAATCTTGTGTCTTAAAGCGATAGGCACAAACAACCTCCCAGGAGGACAAAGATCAGGAGCCTCTGACTGGGCTGCCTGCACCTCTGCCTCCAATTCAGAAAAAAGAGCAGAGACCACCACACCTTCAGCCAAAATGGGACCCGGGTCTTCAAAATTCCCGCCTCCCGGAAAACAACGTGACAGGGCATCTGCCTTCACATTCTTAACTCCAGGGCGGAACGTGACAACAAAATGAAACCTGGAAAAGAACAAAGACCATCTGGCCTGTCTCGGGTTCAGACGCTTGGCTGACTCCAAGTAGGCCAGATTTTTATGGTCAGTAAATACGGTAATAGGGTGTCTGGCTCCCTCTAGCCAATGGCGCCATTCCTCAAAAGCCAACTTGATGGCCAACAATTCCCTATCTCCCACATCGTAATTTCTCTCTGCGGAGGAGAGTTTTTTCGAGAAAAAGGCACACGGTCGCCATTTGGCAGGAGAGGAACCCTGAGACAAGACCGCCCCCACACCCACCTCAGAAGCATCAACCTCAACTATGAAGGGTAAAGAAATATCAGGTTGCACCAAGATGGGAGCGGAAGCAAAACTCTCCTTGATATTAGAAAAAGCCTTACGCGCCTCTACTGACCAAGAAGAAAAATCTACCCCCTTTCTGGTCATATCAGTGAGTGGTTTAACAATAGAGGAATAATTCAAAATAAACTTCCTGTAATAATTGGCAAAGCCCAAAAAACGCATCAGCGCCTTCTGATTCTCAGGAAGCTCCCACTCAAGCACAGCGCGGACCTTCTCGGGGTCCATGCGAAAACCAGAAGCGGATAGAAGAAACCCCAGAAATTGAATTTCTGGAACCGCAAACACACATTTTTCCAGTTTTGCATATAATTTATTCTCCCGCAGGATGAGCAAGACCTGACGTAAATGTTCCTTATGAGTTTTGAAATCAGGAGAAAAAATCTAAATGTCATCCAAATACACTAATACAAATTTTCCCATCAAATGATAAAAAATGCTGTTCACGAAATGCTGAAAAACGGCTGGGGCATTCATCAAACCAAAAGGCATAACCAAATTCTCAAAATGGCCCTCGGGGGTATTGAAGGCCGTCTTCCATTCGTCTCCTTCTCTGACCCTGACCAGGTTGTATGCCCCTCTTAGATCTAATTTGGAAAAGACTTTAGCCCCAACAACCTGGTTAAACAGGTCCGGGATCAGAGGAAGCGGATAAGCGTCACGAATAGTGATACTGTTCAGCTCCCTGAAATCCAGACAAGGTCTTAAAGAACCATCTTTTTTGTTAACAAAGAAAAAACCAGCGGCAACAGGTGACTTCGAGGGTCGTATGTGTCCTTTTCTCAGACTCTCAGAGATATAAGCATGCATAGCGATCCTCTCAGGTTGGGAAAGATTGTATAAACGAGATTTAGGCAGTTTGGCGCCTGGGATGAGATTAATAGGGCAATCGTACTCCCTGTGCGGGGGCAAATCCTGAACTCCACTCTCAGAGAAGACATCCAAAAATTCAGAGAGAAAAGATGGTACAGTCTTAGTAGCAACCTCAGAAACAGATGTCGTGAGGCAATTCTCTCTGCAAAAGTCACTCCAACCATTTATTTGCCTCGCTTGCCAATTAATGGTGGGGTTATGTTTAGTGAGCCAGGGTAGCCCCAACACTAGAGGAGTAGGCAAACCGCTAAGGACGAAACATGACACATCCTCAACATGAGCATCACTCACAATTAAACGGATATTGTGAACTATGCCCTTTAATGATTTCTGAGAAAGTGGAGCGGAATCAATAGCAAAAACAGGAATATCCCTTCCCAAAGTGCGCACCTGGAAACAATGAGTTATTGCAAATTGATTATCAATGAGATTGACAGCTGCTCCACTATCCACAAAAATCTCACATAAAATGTTCTTGCTCTCTAGCACCACCCTAGCCGGCAGGACAAAACGGGAACTACAAGCAAACGGAAAACCTTCAATCTCCGCCTCAACCCTGCCAATAGTAACAGACGGAACATTTTTAAAAGATTTTTTCCTTTTTGTTTCTTTATTACTCCCAGAAATCTGCCTGAATCTCCTAGAAGGACAAACATTTGCCAAATGATTTATACCTCCACAACAAAAACAAACCCTCCCATGCGAGCTGAATCTTTTATTGTCAGAAGCAATCAACCCCAGCTGCATGGGCTCCTGCTCAGCAGGGGCTGACAGCGACCGAGACCCCTGCGCACAGAATGAGACCGCTGCACTGTCCTGGGACTGAGTATGACAGGAAGGGGACATCTCTCCTCTCTCTCTAAGACGCCTGTCAATACGAACGGCCTGAGACATAGCAGAGTCCAAAGAAATAGGCCTCTCATGAAAGGCAAATGCATCTTTCAATCCCTCTGAAAGACCATGGCAAAATTGACTTCGGAGTGCAGCATCATTCCAACCAGTATCAGCTGCCCATCTCCGAAATTCTGAGCAGTATATTTCTGCGGATTGTTTACCCTGGCATAATAGACGTAGTCTAGACTCAGCCAGAGCAATACGATCCGGATCATCATATATCTGACCCAGGGCTAAAAAGAATTCATCCACTGAACGGAGAGGCCGTGCCCCCTCCGGCAGCGAAAAGGCCCAAGACTGAGCGTTACCCCTGAGCAGCGATATAATGATCCCCACCCTCCGTTCCTCATCACCAGAGGAATGGGGAAGAAGGCGAAAATGGAGTTTGCAAGCCTCTCTAAAACGCACAAAATTCTCACTACCCCCGGAGAACGTATCCGGGAGCGAGATCTTAGGCTCAGAACAAACTCCATGAACGCAAGCTGAACCGGTTCACTTGAAGCTGAGAAAAAGTCTTACGGAGATCAGCTACCTCCAATGAAAGACCCTGGAAGCGTTCAGCCAAAAGTGAAACCGGATCCATGCTTGAGACGGTTTTGGCGGCTTATAATGTCACGGACGGCGTACAGGAAACAAGACAAAGCAACATGCATATATGACTCACTGGATCCAAAGCTAAGGAACCAAAAGGGAGACCCCTGCACAAGATCTGAGACTTTCCCTGGCTGCTCAGCCTATGCAAAGATCCCAGAGGTGGATGGTTGCATATCCACGTACCTCGACTATATAACCCCTGAACACCCTACAATAGTGAGGGGACACGACCACCGGCTCCCTACACCAGACACGGAGGGAGTCAGGGTCACCTGGGATCCAGCAAACAGAAAATAACAGATAAATGTTCAGCACTTAACTTTGTAGCAGACTGGAAAACAAGATCAGCATGCACACACACTCCAGGAAGTAGTATAAGCCGCCCAGTAATGCATTATGGGGCGGAATTTAAAGGGATGCAATTAGTCCAACTACATGACAGCTGAGAGAGGCTAACGAGATGAGGAACTGAACATCACAACAAATAAACTCAAGGAGGAGGTTCTGAAAGGCTTCTGTCAGAGCTTCTCAGATGTCTGTTTGTGACAACAGTAAAATGGCAGAGACCGGGTAGAATTAGGCTGTGACATCATAGGGGATGACTGCCGTATTTTTCGCCCTATAAGATACCTCTAAGTTTTAGAGGAGGATAATAATAAAAAATATTTTTTATTAGACCTCAGGTCAGACCAGCAATCAGATCCCCAATGTTAATAAGACTCCAATAAGACCTCAGATCACACCCAAAAGTGAATGACCCCCAATCAGACCTGAGATGAGCCCCAAATATAAATTGGTCCCCATTCAGACCTCAGATCAGACCCCAGTCTCAAATCAGCCCCCCAGGCCTTATTTGATTATTCTGCATTCTCAGATTAGCCCCATGCCTCATTTGATCAGCCCCCATACCTCTTTTGACTAGCCCCAGTCTCATATCAGCCCACATGCCTCTTTTTATCATCCCCCATTGCCTCAGATGTGCCCCATGACCCGTGCTCTCCTGTTCCTGGACGCCGCCGCTCCTCACAGCCCACGCTCTTCTTCCTCCTTCTGTCGGCTGTGCTGTGAACCAGCGCGCACAGCGTGAGGTCACAGAGTGCCCTCACGCTGTGCGCAGCTTTCACAGCTGACAGCCAAAGACCAGGAAGCGGTGAGTACAGAGCCTTCCCCGCTTTCCGGTCCTCTGGTACTAATGAGCACCTCAATAATGGAAGTGCTCATTAGTATTCACCCCATAAGACGCAGGGACATTTTTCCCTACTTTGGGGGGAAACAACTGTGTCTTATGGGGCAAAAAATGCGGTATTTACTGATCGACTGGCTGAATGGCATTATTGGTCATATCTCCTTCCCAGGCTTCTAAATTTCACTTTGTAACATTTGTAACACGTATAGCTGCCTTTTTAGGAAAAAATGGATTCACTACAACGAAGCAAAAGGAAATTTGGATTTGTGGCAAATCAAAGTTTTCTTGAAATTCGGATAAAATTCAGTTAGTTTCAATCCGATTTACTTAGGAAATGTATCAAATTCACAGAAAACACCTTTAAGCAACATTAAATAGCATTGCAGAACAAAACAATTTGCAAGTATCTGCACATATGACATTTTAAAAACATGGCATGCGGAAATCAAGGAAACTGAGGTTTTGGCTTCTCCAAAAGTAACTACAGTATACATCAGACTATCAAAGAAACAGGAGAGCTAAATGCCATGACTGTGACTTAATTTCATTTTTCCACACCATGTTATTACAGTATATATTTTCCCTAAACTTACTGTAGCCTGCAATTAACTTTTATAGTTTATGATTAGCTGCATTATCGGAATCTGAAAACAAAATGATAGTACAGATTACCAACAGCTCTGAAGGAGTGAACATGTTTGACTCTGGTCTAAAGCTTTCCATTGAAAGTGTTAGTGACATATGAAAAAGGATGGCCGAATGCAGTAGATAGTTCTCAAATCTCTGTGAAATGTACCCACCCTGCATGCATGACCATTGCTGCATTCATTAGAGTACTTAGGGATACCTGTGGTAGTGATCATGAGGGCCTCAGCATTCAGACTCTCACTGATTAGATACTGTGGATCATGGGCATTTTGGGAACTTAAAGTGTTTCTAAAAAGGAAAAGAAAGAGAAAAAAATGACCACATGTTGTAGGCGGTCTAAACTGACAGAAGGCAGGGCTGTACAAGTAAGCAGGGGCAAAACAAGTAGGTGGGGCCTGCAATATTGTAGTGCAGCAGAAAATACTGCTCAACAGAACAAAGTATCACAGTGCAGCACAATATACTACCTCAGCAAAGTCCAGCACACAACTGTATTCAACTGTATCACCGTCCTGATACAGCAGTTCAGGAGGGCACCTGTGGCCTGGTGCATAGTTACCGGATGCTCCTAACATTAATGCTTAGAGCAACAGATTGCTATATACCCGGCCGGCGGACATGAGAATTGCTCAGGCAGCTTCCTTAGTATCATCCCAGCACCTGGAAATATCACTGAAGGGTCTACGGCCAGTCCACCCCTGCTGTGGATAAGTTATAAATTGTTACGGTTGGACAACCCCTTTGAGGCTGATTATTTGGGGTCTTGTGAGAGGTACAATTGTATTCAGCTTTCTTTTAACTACACACCACTAGGGATGTATCTTATATACCCATGAGATATCAATATTTGCAATAAACCATGAAGAAAATACTTTAAAAAAAAAAAAGTCAGCAAGGAATTATATACACTGCATGTCCTCCAGATGTATTTAGCTTTCCATTAAAGATAAAAAGCAATTTTTTTACCCATCTTTTGGAAATAAAAGATGGAAATCCTTTTTCAGGACTCCACTTTTATTAGTCAGAGCAGGTGACATCTTTTACTCTCCATGAGCTGTCATAGCACACTCATGAAAGAAGTTGGCCACATTTTGGGTCTTTTTTCTTTGCAAAATAACCCTGGGCGGATAGACCTGAAAAACTGAATCAAACTTAATTACCACCACCCCTCCACCAGTAGGTACTGGCTCCTTTGTTTTGCACCCCAAGTGACACCTGTTTGAAGCTGCTAAAGCCAATAACTGGTCACAGGAGTGACCTACCCCCTTTGTTTCACGTGATGCAAGGGGAGCAGGTCATTGCTGTGACCACCCACTGGCTTCAAAGTGGATGTTGGCAGCAATGGACCTAAGCAAGGCAGCAGGGGATAGGATGCAAAGGATAAAGGTACCAGAGGTGGGGAGCAGGTGAGTATGCTTCCATTTGCAGGTCTGCCCAGAAGGGGAGGATGCCAACCCTCCTCCCTAAAAAAAGATGGCCAATTCCTCTAATTTCTCCTGTTGTGATGCTACAGATGAATTTAATGCTTGAGGTTCGCTCAGCCAACAGATTAGAGCTGATTGCTATGATCAGCTTTATATTGTAGGACCCTTCTAAGAAAAAGAGGTTGCCCAAAGCAGACAACCTGTTTAATCTAAATGCAAATCCATTCTAAGAATAGGAATACAATCTCAGAAAATTTTGAAAATATCATTGACAATAATGTGCAACACAAATGTAATTGGTTATAAAGCGAAGACAATCTATTGTACAGGTACTGTAGTTCTATGTTTCTGATATTTTTCTTTAACAGCCTTGTATTTATTTGAATGTTCATGTGAAGGAGATATTTACAGCATACAGATATATTGTCAACCTCAGTGCACAGAGTAGGCGTTCACAATGTTCACATTACTTATGTGTTTTTAATGTGGATGTTCTGTTGGCTTTTTTCAGTGGTTCGGAATTATAAAGTTGTCAGTTAATATTAAGTGATATCTTGTTCTTCCAACCTTTACTACGAAGCACAAATTCAGCCATTTAATTAACAGAAATCAAAGTGTCACGAATTCTAATTTATTTCCATCATGCCTGTCGCAGAATATAGCTTCACTACGAGAAGCCAAATTAAAACAATTAGAGGTCTATGCAGGAGGAATATAAAGTTACCTGAAATAGAAATGAAGGGTATTACTAACCTGATTATAAATCATAAATATGCCTGCTAAATCAGTACAACGTCTAGATGTGATAACATAGCATACTATTTCTGTGAAGAGTTGCTTAACAGGTCATTAGGTAAGCCTTTCTATGTTCACCAGCCTCTGGCTTCTGATTATTTTTTCTTAGCGTCAAATTTCTCATTCTTTTAGGATGTAAAAACCCATAATATACTATCAGTGTCCAGATAAATATATACATTTAACAACTATACTTAAAATTCAGTAGCATACCTACAGTACCATTAAGGCAAAAGACATGACTTTGATAGGAACATGTCGGAAGGAGACTGGTGCTCAAGTCCTTTCCTGCTTGCATTGCTACTGTCATAGCTGCTACCTTCAGAAGCCACTAGAAGGAATTACTCAATACTGATTTATACTGTACTGTAACTACTGTATTATTAAGTTTAACACTAGATGAATGCATCCATATTATAATGTTCTCCAGCACTGTCAGTCTGTCCAAGTGCAGAACAATGGGTTTTGTAGAAGGGATGGCAGGGTGGTAGGAAGGGCTGAGCACATGGCTGCCCTGCCCATCAGATAATTCAGTCCTAGTCAAATCATTGGCCTCAGGGGCATTTTACAGCTGTTCCTTTCATAGTTAGGCTTCTTATTACTCTGCTATCTCTGTCTTGTATATTAATTTTCTGATATTGGCTTGGCTTCTTTGACTATACTTCTGCAACACTTTCTAGTGTACCGCATACTGTACAGCTCTGCTTGACTACCATTACTTGGTTTCTCTTGCTACTGCTCTAAATTGTCCCTGTGCTAGCACACACCCAGATCTGTTTGACTACCATTGCCAGGCCCTTGACTGTAGTGACCATGCTTATGTTTAACCCTTGCACCACATCTGTATCTGGCTGGCTCCCATTGCAAATGTATACAATACCTGACCACTTTTTCCCCCATACCTTTCTGCTTGGTGTTATAAATCAAATGACCTACTAAACGAGAGGAAAATAGCCTTTTTATACTTTTATGTTGTGAAATTCATCAGTATGGCATGTTATCTAAACACAAAAAAAAGTACATATTTGACTGCCATGGACATTAATAATAATTGATGTTGAATGCTTGCTGGGACTAGAATATTTAGTTTAAAATAACAATATCAATATTATAGGTGAAATATACTTGTTTGAAGTTGGAAAGCAATATGAAAAGTTTAAATTGTAACTGTCATGTTTTAATGAAAAAAATATTTTTTAGCATGTGTTATTGCTGCTGCAGCATTATGCATAGAGTGGTCTTTAGTTTGTTCACATACCACTGTTTTCCCTGAGCTTTTCTCTTAGTTATGGCTGTTTTGAATCCTACAATATAAAGATATTCTCAAGATGGCTCCTCTGCCAGTTCTCAGAGACCAAAACTGCCTTCCCTCTCTTCACATACACACTTGCTTTAGCCAGCAGCTTCCTGCCAGCCAATCAGATTGGATTACTGAGAGACACGCTTCCTCACTCTGAAACCTAATGCAGGCATGCAGTGTGAAGGATCACCCCTCTATCTTCTGTTTATACTAAAGGGCAGACAGACAAGCCATAGCAATGGTTTTTTAAAGGACCAGTGGAAAGGGACAGGGGACATTAATGAAAGCTTTTATTATAAGGTAATTACATATCTTTTGGCACTCATTGACAGACTAACTCAGGTATACATGCCTAGTAGTGATGAGCGGCAGTGGCTATATTCGAATTTTCGATATTTCACAAATATTTGGGTGAATATTCGTCATATATTGGCAAATTCAAGATTATTTTCATGATTGGGTAAAATCGGCAATGTAATATTTGCATAATGCGCACAAAATACAGGCATGGGTCACTTTTGCTACATTTTCCAAGCTACTAAAAGTGAGACTGAGACTGGAGAAAATGGTTAGCACAGCAGAACATTAAAAATGGCTTTATATGCAGTTAGAGTTCTCCAATATATTAGCGATTGCGCTAATCGGCACTAATGATGCAAATATTTTAGCGCAATATGTGAAACTTCACATTTTAGCAGGTCTGCATGTACAGTGCTGCCCGTAATTATTCATACCCCTGGCAAATTTTGACTTAAAGTTACTTTAAAGTAATTTTTTGACGGGAAATGACATGTGTCTCCCAAAAGATAATAAGACGATGTACAAGAAGCATTATTGTGGGAAAAGAAAAAAACATTTCTTAGCTTTTATTTACATTTGAGCAAAGTGTCCAGTTCAAAATTATTCATACCCTTGTCAATAATCAATAGAAAAGCTTTTATTGGTTATTACAGCAATCAAAAGCTTCCTATAATTGCAGACCAACTTTTTGCATGTCTCCACGGGTATTTTTGCCCATTCATCTTTAGCAATGAGCTCCAAATCTTTCAGGTTGGAGGGTCTTCTTGCCATCATCCTGATCTTTAGCTCCCTCCACAGATTCTCTATTGGATTCAAGTCTGGACTCTGGCTGGGCCACTCCAAAACGTTAATGTTGTTGTCTGCTAACTATTTCTTCACCACTTTTGCTCTGTGTTTTGGGTCATTGTCATGCTGAAATGTCCACTGGTGCCCAAGGCCAAGTTTCTCTGCACACTGCCTGATGTTGTCGTTGAGAATCCTCATGTATTGCTCTTTTTTCATGGTGCCACTTACTGTGATTAGGTTCCCTGTTCCATTGCCCCAAAGCATTAGTTTCCCACCACCATGTTTTACAGTGGGGATGGTGTTTTTTGGGTTGAAGGCTTCTCCTTTTTTACGCCAAATAAAGGATACATTATTGTGACCAAACAATTCAATTTTTGTTTCATTTGACCATAACAAAGAAGACCAGAAGTCTTCTTCTTTGTCTAGATGAGCTTTTGCAAAGGCCAAGCAAGCTTTTGTGTGTCTTATCTGGAGAAGTGGCATCCTCCTTGGTCTGCGTCCGTGGAACCCAGCAGTGTGCAGTGACTGTTGGATTGTCTGCCTTGATACATTGCCATCAGCAGAGCCCAGATTCACCAGGATGGCCTTAGTGGTGATCCTTGGATTCTTTTTCACCTAAATATCCTCCTGGCCAGCACAAGTGTCACTTTTGGCTTCCAACCACGTCCTCTGAGATTTTCCACACTGCGGAACATCTTGTATTTTTTAATAATACTTTGCACTTGGCCACTGGAACTTTAAAACATTTAGAAATAGCTTTGTGGCCCTTTCCTGACTTGTGAGCAGCCACAATACGCAGCCGCAGGTCCTCACTGAGCTCCTTTGTCTTAGCCATGACTGTCCACAAACCAACTACAGAGAGCTGCTGTTTTTCACCTGTTGAGTTTATAAAAACAGCTGTTAACAATTTATCAGGGTAATTAGGATGCTTTAGAATAGCTTGGACTATTTGGAATGGTATAGAACTTTTGATTTTACCACAGACTGTGACAGTTTGTGAAGGGTATGAATAATTTAGGACTGGACACTTTTTGCTCAAATGTAAATAAAAGCTGAGAATTCCCCCCCCCCCACCCCCACAATAATGCCTCTTGTACATTATCTTATTATCTTTTGTCATTTCCCATCAAAAAATTACTTGCTGGTTGAATAAAAGTAACTTTAAGTAAAAATTTGCCAGGGGTATGAATAATTATGGGCAGTACTGTATGTATGGACAGCAGAACCTATCACATTAACAGACTGCACTGCAGCAGCTACACTATATCAGGATATAACCTACACTGACTATATCCCACTAACTATCTGTAATATATATCTATATATACAGGTACTTCTCAAAAAATTAGCATATTGTGATAAAGTTCATTATTTTCTGTAATGTACTGATAAACATTAGACTTTCATATATTTTAGATTCATTACACACCAACTGAAGTAGTGCAAGCCTTTTATTGTTTTAATATTGATGATTTTGGCATACAGCTCATGAAAACCCCAAATTCCTATCTAAAAAAATTAGCATATCATGAAAAGGTTCTCTAAACTAGCTATTAACCTAATCATCTGAATCAACTAATTAACTCTAAACACATGCAAAAGATTCCTGAGGCTTTTAAAAACTCCCAGCCTGGTTCATTACTCAAAACCGCAATCATGGGTAAGACTGCCGACCTGACTGCTGTCCAGAAGGCCATCATTGACACCCTCAAGCAAGAGGGTAAGACACAGAAAGAAATTTCTGAACGAATAGGCTGTTCCCAGAGTGCTGTATCAAGGCACCTCAGTGGGAAGTCTGTGGGAAGGAAAAAGTGTGGCAGAAAACGCTGCACAACGAGAAGAGGTGACCGGACCCTGAGGAAGATTGTGGAGAAGGACCGATTCCAGACCTTGGGGGACCTGCGGAAGCAGTGGACTGAGTCTGGAGTAGAAACATCCAGAGCCACCGTGTACAGGCGTGTGCAGGAAATTGGCTACAGGTGCCGCATTCCCCAGGTCATGCCACTTTTGAACCAGAAACAGCGGCAGAAGCGCCTGACCTGGGCTACAGAGAAGCAGCATGTCATTCGGAAATCAAGGTGCCAGAGTCTAGAGGAAGACTGGGGAGAGGGAAATGCCAAAATGCCTGAAGTCCAGTGTCAAGTACCCACAGTCAGTGATGGTCTGGGGTGCCATGTCAGCTGCTGGTGTTAGTCCACTGTGTTTCATCTAGGGCAGGGTCAATGCAGCTAGCTATCAGGAGATTTTGGAGCACTTCATGCTTCCATCTGCTGAAAAGCTTTATGGAGCTGAAGATTTCATTTTTCAGCACGACCTGGCACCTGCTCACAGTGCCAAAACCACTGGTAAATGGTTTACTGACTATGGTATTACTGTGCTCAATTGGCCTGCCAACTCTCCTGACCTGAACCCCATAGAGAATCTGTGAGATATTGGGAAGAGAAAGTTGAGAGACACAAGACCCAACACTCTGGATGAGCTTAAGGCCGCTATCGAAGCATCCTGGGCCTCCATAACACCTCAGCAGTGCCACAGGCTGATTGCCTCCATGCCACGCCGCATTGAAGCAGTCATTTCTGCAAAAGGATTCCCGACCAAGTATTGAGTGCATAACTGAACATAATTATTTGAAGGTTGACTTTTTTTGTATTAAAAACACTTTTCTTTTATTGGTCGGATGAAATATGCTAATTTTTTGAGATAGGAAATTTGGGTTTTCATGAGCTGTATGCCAAAATCATCAATATTAAAACAATAAAAGGCTTGAACTACTTCAGTTGGTGTGTAATGAATCTAAAATATATGAAAGTCTAATGTTTATCAGTACATTACAGAAAATAATGAACTTTATCACAATATGCTAATTTTTTTAGAAGGACCTGTATATCTCTATATATATACATATATATATATATATATATATATATATATATATATATATATATAAAAGCTATCTAACTATCTATCTAATGTAATGAGTGGAAAGCACAGAGCATAGCAATGACACTGCTGTCTCTCTCAGAACTTAAAAAAAACTGCAGAAAATGGCTGCTGGGGAGGTTCTTATATAGTAAGGGGTAGGCAGCTTTTCTATTGGTTGCTATAGATGTTGCTAAGCTCAGACAAAGACATTGCAGCCTTCTCATTGGCCCACAAGCAAGAAACAGGGAGGGATCATGGGTTCAGATAAAAAAAAAAATCTAGAATATTCAAAAATAGGAATATATATCAATATATTCTAAATATTCGCAAATTCTCGAAGTGACAATATTCGCAATTAATATATGCGATTCGAATATTCGCGACCAACACAAAAAAAAATTGGTTTAGAAGGAGCCAGCTAAACAAAAATGTCTAACCAAAGTTGATCAATCAATTGATGCAGATCTGCTCAATGGAATTGCCATAAACCCTTAGAGCTAGGGTGAGTTCACATCACCGTTTAGCTTTCCGTTCTTCTGATCCATCAGAAGAAGAAAGAGGGGGGAAAAAACTGGATCCTGTAAACAAACGGATCCTGTTGCTTCAGTTGCCATCTGTTTGAGCCATTTCAATCTGAGGTCAGTTTTTTTAGATGGAAAACGTCCAGCATTCAGTACTCTTTTTCTATCTAAAAAAAGGATCTCAGACAGAAATGGCTCAAACGGATGATAACCCATGCAACAGGATCCGTTTTTTTTAATAGGATACTGTGTTTTTTTTTTGTACCTTCTCTCTTTTCTTCTGACGGATCAGAAGAACGGAAAGCTAGACAGTGATGTGAACTCAGCCTTAGATGCCTTGTGAAGGTAGAAAGAGCACACAGAATTGTCATGAAGATATTATTCACAAGATGATGCCCATGAAAAACTTTGCTGGACATACTAAAGTATTTCCATAAACATACAAAAAAATGATTTTCTATGTTATGTGGAGGAGATGACAAATATTTTTATTGAATACTTTTTAAGTGCAGATAAAAAAAGAAAAGTGTTCAGTACTGTATACACCAATTTCTGGACAATCTACAGATAGAAGATCAAATGTTGGTGAAGGGTCACTATAAATTCTCATTTACACTTTAGAAAGATTGGCACTGGCATAAATAAGCCCATGACTGTAGATTACTCAGTTACTATAAATTGCTGAATACAGTATGTTCTGCTGGTTATTTGCATTCAGGTCCATAGTGATAATATGTTGCTACTGCTTGTTTGCATATTTATTTTACATGTTAAACATTATCATAGGCATATTAGACTTCAAAAGAGATTAAATATAGGTGAAACTCAAAAAATTTGAATAATCGTGCAAACTTCATTTATTTCAATAATGCAACTTAAAAGATGAAACTAATACACGAGATAGACTCATTACATGCAAAGCGAGACATTCCAAGCCTTTATTTGTTATAATTTGGATGATTATGGCTTACAGCTTGTGAAAACCCCAAAGTCACAATCTCAGGTACCCTTTGCTCAGGGGGTATAGATTAATTAGCTGACTAGAGTGTGACACTTTGAGCCTAGAATATTGACCCTTTTTTTACAATATTCAAATTTTAAGTTGCATTAATGAATCTCCGTTTAGGTTGTATTACTGAAATAAATGAACTTTTGGGCAATATTCAAATTTTTTGAGTTTCACCTGTACATTATAGCACATTTGGAAAATATTCAGACCCATTCACTTCTTTCTTCCACATTTTGCTATCTTGCGGTCTAGTGCTAAAATAAAAACCAATTCAAGTTTTTCGCCATCAATCTGCACTCAATACCCAAAAATGACGAAGTAAAACAGAACATTCAAAATCTTTGCTAATTCATTGAAAATTAGAAAACCAAACAAAAACCACCATGTAGCAAAACATTATGTGTGGAAACATATCTATAGGACCAAATTACAAACACCACACATATAATACAAAAAACATCATTATTGTGTCTCCTTTAAAGACATACATCACATGAATATCACGGATAATAAAAAGTCAATACAGAAAGGTGCTGAGAGAGTGATACCCCCCAATCTCTAGGTCCCCATGTATATCTCACTCATAAACATATCAATACTGTGATGAGATATAAAATCCCTAATACATAAATGTGAAATAAATCACCCACCACTACCAGTGCCCTGTCTATCAAACAATGTTGTTACAGTATATTACCCCAATATTCCATAATATCATCATATATGTCAGTATAGTGAGGGACCACCAAACCAAACTATCACCACACTTTATCCAAAAAGGATCTGAGGTGACAGCCAAGAGGCATGCAAAGAGTATGATAAAACACTGTCACTGAAATAAAACATACAGACCAAGAGCTGGGAGGGGAGAACAAACTCCGACTTACGTTTCACCGCGCTTCCTCTGGGGGCGTGTCAGCCTGATTTAAACCCATACTTATATACCCCATTCAATCCAAAATATACCTCCTACTTAGTTATCTTATATATATATATATATATATATGGAGGAAAAAGAAACCACTGGCGGCACCACCCTCAGATAATATAGGGGAAAAAACAGGTGCAAATTCCAAGTATGGTAACAGGTGCTTACCCACTTATAAATATGAAAAAATTGGACTGCACTCCAAGCATATCTTCAGGAACGATGTGTTTAATCACCCATAAGATGGCAAAAGCTTTTGCCATCTTATGGGTGATTAAACACATCGTTCCTGAAGATATGCTTGGAGTGCAGTCCAATTTTTTCATATATATATATATATATATATATATATATATATATACAGGTATTCACATGTATTATGGAGATAATGGTTCCCGCATGATGCGGGTAGTGTCCTGTAGAAATAGCGGAGAGATCCTGCGAGACATCGCAGGATCGCCTAGACAAGCCTAGATCCATGACCAAGCCTTGCGGTATCCACCTAGCTGGTTCGCTCCTATCATTACAAACCCTGCGCATGCGCACCAACCAGGGAGGAAGAGAACAAGGCGCTACGTCAGTGATTTCCGCCCCTCAGTCAAGACAAGATGCCATCTTTAAACAGGGCAATATGCCCACATCAAACTTAATCAGGACTAATCCGATAATGAAATAGGGGTAAACAAACAACCATATATTTATAAATTAAATCCCCACAAATCTAATAATACCTAATGTGACTCTTCTGTGTCAAATATAGAAAATTAGGCATGCGTATAATGGGGGGAGAAGTTAGAATAAGATAGCAACAATCCCCCCCCCCCCCCATAAATCATATAACCTTCATCTTTAAAAAGGGTTCTATACCCATATCAGATAAATAACATAGTGAAAGGTATAGATTATACTAAGATACATAATGTGGCTTTATCTATGAAAATCTACAGGAAAATATTGCACATATTGTCATCAATAAATACAAAATATCTCATCCAAAGATGTAAGATGTTGGCAAGAGGTGCATAATCCAAAACAATATGCCCAGATATAAAACAAAAATCGTGATTAACACGTAAGGTGTCCATAACTATGGACATCATCCAACACTCTATACAAAGAAAAAATATTAAAGTCCAATGTGAGAAGTGCAAAAGGGCTAAAATGCTAAACGTGGCGACATGCAAAAAATCATAATCAATGAATTCATGTGAAATAATCCATCATTGATTAAGCTTGTGATGAACCATAATATATACCTTAATTGCCAGTGTCCGTCGTGCTAAGACAGGGATAAACCCCTTGTCCCTAACATCGACATCATTACAGATGTATTTTAAAATATCAATTGTAGTCCTACCATTTTTCGACCATAATTCAATACAGCACATAAATAAAATAAAAGTGAAATTTCATAAGAATAGGTCTGTGAAGGTTCTCATTTATCCAGGTCATGGTATATATCTGTAAAGAATAAATCAAGGGAACTGGACGTACTGTAGATTTCTTGAAAATGTTTCACTCGTTCTTCCAACGAGCTTTCTCAATTCTGAGTGATTGTACAAAAATTCTGGGAATAAATATGTAACTGAATCCACATCTGGTAATTATACCCAATACTGGGTATAATTACCAGATGTGGATTCAGTTACATATTTATTCATAAGAATAGAGACAGGAACTGCAAATCTCTATGTAATTATTAGGTCTATACATCTAAGTCTTCCACCAGCATCCTTCATGATAGTCTCTATTAATAAGTACCCTTATTCATATTGACAACAAAAATATAGATATAATTCTAAAATACCAAATATGTTCCCACCACTTGTAACACATAATGGGATGGGAATAACATTGTGTAGATCCAAAAATAGTTGTTATCAGAGTCTTTGTGATTATTGGCTTATACATCTGTGGATCAGTGTCTTTCGCCTTCTTCCCACATAGTAATCTCCATTAAACTCAGAGGGACATTTATTATAGAAGAATGATAAGATGGGTATATCAGATGAACATAAAAAATATACAACTGTTAAAACCATAACATATCCTATTAAAATAACAAACAGGTAAAAAAATATAAAAATAATAACAGTCCTGGTCAGAGGAGCAAACACAGGGAGTTATAGAAACGGGGCAAACCTATTACCTTTATTAAGTTCTAGCGGTGTGATGGTATCCAACATAAATATCCATCGTGTTTCTTTTTGGCAGAGTAGTTTTTTTTTTCCAATTTCCACCTCTAGGTGGGATAATCACATGATCAGTAGCCCTAAATCGGAGAAGAGAACCATCAGAATTATGTTCCTCTTTAAAATGTCTTGGGATGGTATGTAGACTCTCTGTGCCCTCCGAGTCTTTGGCAGCTTGTATTGCCAGTACACGTTCTCTAATTCGCCTTGTAAATTGAAGCTCAGTCATCCCCACATATCATACCACATGGCCATATAGCCCAATAAATGACTCCAATAGTTGTACATGTTATTGAGTGTGTTATTTTATATTGATTTCTACATGAGGAGTCCCAAAAGAATTCAGCCCTGTCCATATTGGTACATGCAACACATTTGACACATTCTTTATTTCCCCAAGGGGGACCCTTTGTACCAAAAATCCCAGTTATGGCTTTTGACTAGATGATCTCTAAGGTTTTTTGCTCTCCGGTATGTAATTGATGGATAGGGTGGTATTATTTTACTCAATTGTGGGTCAATCCTACATATTTCCCAATATTTAAATTACCTAGTGCTTCAACGACATCCCTCCATCGTGTATTATATCCAGTAATGAACCATATATCTTCCCTCTAATTTTTCTTCTCCTTTTTGTGAAGTAGATCTGATCTTCTGGATCTACTGTCTCTCTGATATCCTGCCTTTATCGATCGTGTGCTGTAGACCGTCTCATAAAATCTGTGGCAGAGCTCCTCAGTCTGAAATTCAAAGGCCTCCTCAGTTGAAAAAATTCTCCTCACACGCAAAAACTGACCAACCAGTATACTGTTGATAAGATTACCTGGATGGGCTGACTTTACATGTAATAAGGCATTCACTGAAATATATTTTCTATAGAGGTCCATCATAATCCAACCTCACCATAAATCTGAAAGCACACATTCAGGAAATTTAGACAGGCCCAGCTAGTCTTAAATGTAGTATTCATGTCATTTTTGTTGAGTTGTTGCATAAAAGACATACACTCCTTTTCCGTCCCTTGCCAAATGATCAAAATATCGTCAATATAGTGTCCCCAGTATTGTACATTACTTGCCATCGGCAGGTGATCCGTCTGGAGGATCTCCTTCTACCACAATCCCAGGAACAAATTTGCATATGAGGCCACACATGACACCCCCATTGCAGTTCCCTGGAGCTGTTAGAAGAAAGACCCCCCCCCCCAAACAGAAAGAAGTTATGGGTCAAAAAAAAAAATTCTAGTAAAGACATAATAAACTTATATTTGTTGTTTTCCATATTAGTAGTCTGTAAGGAGAAGTCTGCAGCCTTCAGGCCAACTTTATGTCTAATTGAAGTATACAATGACTCTACATCACATGTCACGAAGATCATATCAGATTCAAGTTGGATCTCCTGCACTTTATTTAAAATATCTGTAGCATATTTTAAATATGATGGAAGACCCTCCACTAAAGGGTGCAAGAAAAACTCAACATATTTACAAATCAAATCATTCTAGCTATTAATGCCGCCTGATACTTTTGGTCTCCCTGGGGTCTGTTCAATATAATAATATATCAATATTATGTTGTCAGAAAAACTGGGATTTTTGGTACAAAGGGTCCCCCTTGGGGAAATAAAGAATGCGGCAAATGTGTCGCATGTTTCAATATGGACAGGGTTGAATACTTTTTGGACTCCTCATGCAGAAAACAATATAAAATAACACACTCAATAATATGTACAACTATTGGAGTCATTTATTGGGCTATATGCCCATGTGGTATGATATACAGTCAAGTCCATAAATATTGGGACATCGACACAATTCTAATATTTGTGGCTCTATACACCACCACAATGGATTTGAAATAAAATGAACAAGATGAGCTTTAACTGCAGACTGTCAGCTTTAATTTGAGAGTATTTACATCCAAATCAGGTGAACGGTGTAGGAATTACAACAGTTTGCATATGCCGCTTTTTTTGTTTTGGAAAACTTTTTTAGATACCCTGAGAAATTTATCTAATTTTGTCATTTACCAATTGACGGATTTGATTGCTTGTTGTTCATTGTGAGACCTAAATTGACGTTTCAACATACTGTTATGAGGAAGGCAATCTCTGCAGAGGAAAGGCTGCTCATCACCTTGTGGTAAGTAAAGCTTTTGACAAACAAGCAAGTCGTGGGGCACCTGTGTAAGGCCTCATTCACACATATGTGGACCACTGTCCTTGAGTGCAGGAGTGCACAACGTTATAGCAACCACCGCTGTACGGTAATACACTTGTATGGTCTATAGGAGTGTATTATTGTACAGTGGCAGCAGCAAGTGCACGGCGTCATAGCAACCAATGATGCTGTGCACTTCTGCACTCAGCAGGATGCCAGTCCGGGTTTTCAAGGACCAAGGTTTAATTAAATAGCACTGTGACCTCCAATCACAAATGAGTCATTCTGTGCCAATTGTGATGCTGATAATTCATCCTCTGGATTTTTCTAAGTCTTTGTTCTGTGCCCTGTGCAGTTGAAGAAGAATGCTACTGTAATGCTGTTTGTCTACTACACAGTGCATTTAGAAAATGTCTTGCAGCTCCTTGAAATGTGTAGGAAAAATTAGAAAACCAGACTGCCGGTGGTCTCTTCCTTTGGATGAATTATTTCTATTGGCACCAAAGCTTACCAAAGTGTATGCTGTAAATAAACTACCGTATATACTCGAGTATAAGCCGACCCGAATATAAGCCGAGGCCCCTAATTTTACCCCCAAAAAATGGGAAAAATTATTGACTTGAGTATAAGACTAGGGTGGGAAATGCAGCAGCTACTGGTAAATTTCAAAAATAAAAATAGATACCAATAAAATTACATTAATTGAGGCATCAGTAGGTTAAAGGTTTTTGAATATTTATTTCAAAGAAAAACAATATGGTATCAACATTAACTTTAACAGTACAAAAACCAACTAAAGCTAAAAGAGTTAAAATCCTTCAAAACTGGATTCCTCATCGTCTGTATGTCCAAACAGAGCTTCAACTATGTTTGCATAGAGCAGCCTGTGTTGGGGCTCATACTATACACGCAGTGTTACTGCATGCTCTGCGTTACGGCCGGCGTGAAGGAGAAAAAAAGAGCGGTGACTTCAACAGTCATTGGACCACCCACAGAGGCTGCAGAGGATGAGTGGGAGAGACTCCCATCAACTGGGCATTTTTTTTTTTTTTTTTTTTATATTTATCAGGTTGTTTATTTTTTTTTGTTCCCCCCCTCCCTACTTCATACTTGGCCAGGGAGGGGGGCTGTCCAGGGGGAGGGGGAGATGTCCAGGGGGAGGGGAGGCTGTGCAGGGGCCGGTACTTACTGCCGGTATAAATCTCGCGGCCCGCGTGTCTCGCGAGATTTACACTGGGAGCTTAACAGAGGTGCCGCGCGGACGTGCTGGGAGCTGACCGGAGAGGCTGTATAGGTAAGTAACTGCTTCTCCGGCCCCCAACATGTCATGGTCTGTATAATGGCAATGTAAGTTGCCATAATACAGACCTAGACTCGAGTATAAGACGAGGGGGCTTTTTGAGCACAAAAATATGTGGCAAAAAACTTGTCTTATACTCGAGTATATATGGTATTTTTTTTTCTTTTATCGTTCAGATATTTGGCCACAGGAGAGAGCTTTGCATGCCTGCATCTCCAATTTTGGGTTGGCCACTCAACCATCTCGAAAATTGTGAAATGCACATGCAATGCAATCTGGCAGAAATTGCAGCCCATAGTGATGCCTCCACCTACCAAAGAGACATGGCGTCTGGTCGCAGCAGGCTTTCAAACTGTTGCCTACTTACCCAACTGCATAGGCGCAGTTAATGGTAAACACGTAAGTGTACAGCAGCCACCACACTCAGGATCACGCTTCTTTAATTACAAGAAGTATTTTTCTGTGGTGTTGATAGCAGTGGCTGATGCACACTACAAATTTGTTGCCATTGATGTCGGCGCATATGGCAGCGCTGGGGACTCTCGGGTGCTGCAGACTTCACAGCTTGGACTGCAAATTCTTTGAGAATGTGTTTCACTCCCAGCCTCTGAACCACTTCCAAGAACCATGTATCCAGTCCCTTTTGTGATGGTATCAGATGAGGCTTTTCCTCTAATGCCAAACCTGCTGCGCCCATACCCACGAAGAGGACTTAGTGCCCGGAAGAGGAGTCGGGTACAAAGACTCATGAGATGCATCTTCAGAATCATGGTCAGTCAGTGGAGGGTCTTTACCACAACCATTCAATTAGACCCAGCCACAACATATTCTGTGATTAAGGCATGCTGTGTACTTAACAACTATGCTCGAGAATATAGTGAAGACATAGACATGGAGTCACAGCTACCAGTTATTAACACAGCAATCAACTGGGGCCCAGGACGTCCAACCAATTCAGGTGTCCGTGTACGAGATACCTTTGCTGACTACTTCTTGACTCCTGAAGGTGCCATGTCCTGGCAATACTCCTGTGCCACTGGTGTGCAGGCTGTCCAGCACATTTTGACTTATCAATCTTGAGGCTCTTGACACTTGCGTGGATTCCAGAAGACGTATTTTTTCTTGAAGTGACCTTTTTTTTATTTTTTATAAAGTATTCCCTTGTTAATTGATTATATCCAAGTAAACTAATTCAAAATTGAATATTCTGTGTCTGTTGTTATTTTCAAATGCAAAAGCAACCGGTAATCAAGGTACCAAGGTTTATCATACTCCCTGAGAGCTTCTCTCAAGGCAACATGTGCATTAGCTGCCTTGAGAGAGGCCCTCTAGTATTCTACTAGAAAGGTTTTAAAATTGTTTACATCAATAATTTTTGAACAATTGAAGACACATTTTTGGACTTTTCCAAAAAAACTTTACTTGTCAAAAATGTCTGATACAAAAGCAGTCAAAGTATTGCTGCAATGAAGTGCTTTCACAATAACATGTGGAAAAAAAAATCTTGACTAGAAACACAATACAATTTGTTTTATACATTTTCTGAAACCTTATAAAAACTTTTAAATATAAATTTTCACTTCACATAAAGTTAGAAAACAACCGCGTTAAAGTTTCAATACAAATATTTGTGTAAATTTCAATATCAAACAAGCCCCAAAAATACTTTATTCAAAATTATGTAGACGAGGAGCTGAGGTATACTCAGAGCTGCTAGAACTTTCCATTGAGGGAGTAGAATTGACAAATGTCGACTGACTAGAGCTAGATGGAGGGGGAGTCATTTGGAGGTATGACATGAAAGATGGGGAATAGGAAGTATTGGCAGACTGATAAACTGCAGAATGCCCATGAGCATGTTCAGTTATACCATATGGTTGACTGGGTGGGTTAATTGGAGGAGCAGGATTCGAATGAAGGACAGAAGAGTATTCAGTAGGTGGAGGAGGACGAGAATACTGTTGAATCGCAGATACAATTGCAGACACACTGGCTAATGGAGATGGGTTCTCATAGGCATCTAACAGGGTATACACGACTGCCATAAAAGATGGTTGCCGTTGCTTTGGTAAGGGTACTTTCACACTAGCGTTTTTCTTTTCCGGCATAGAGTTCCGTCACAGGGGCTCTATACCGGAAAAGAACTGATCAGTTTTATCCCCATGCATTCTGAATGGAGAGTAATCCGTTCAGTTTGCATCAGGATGTCTTCAGTTCAGTCGTTTTGACTGATCAGGCAAAAGAGAAAACCGTAGCATGCTACGGTTTTCTCTCTGGCGAAAAAAACTGAAGACATGCCTGAACGCCGGATCCGGCATTTTTTCCCATAGGAATGTATTAGCGCCGGATCTGGCATTCAGAATACCGGAATGCCGGATCCGTCGTTCCGGCATGCGCATATCGGTAAAAATGAGAAAAATGTACAAGACGGATCCGTCGGTCCGCATGACAAGCGGAGAGACGGATCCGTCCTTGCAATGCATTTGTGAGACGGATCCGCATCCGGATCCGTCTCACAAATGCTTTCAGTCAGCAGCAGATCGGCGGATCCGGCGGCCAGTTCCGACGACGGAACTGCCAGCCGGATCACACTGCCGCAAGTGTGAAAGTAGCCTAAGCTGTGAATACGGTTTGCCAGTGAAACGCCAATGTGGATCCTCCTTCTCCACCCTCTGGATCATTGTTAAAGCCTCAATCCTCAAAGCCTCAAATTCATCCTCCTTCTCCACCCTCTGGATAATTGTTAAAGCCTCAATCTCAACCGATGGCTGAGTAGAGCATCTATTGCCTCTGGGGTTTTCCTGCCGGGGAGCCACCTGAGTGGATGATGTATTGCTTTCCTGAGATTGTGAAGCAGCCTGTGTTGAAGATTGAGATGTGGACAGATCAGCCTGGTCTTCACAAATTTTAAGTAGACAGCTGGTGTCCCTTCAAACGTCTCTGACAGTCCAACAACAATTTTTCACATCCTTAAATAGAGTACAGAGAAAGTTTGTAAAACAAATTTACACTTTTAAAATAGAATAATGTCACCGCCAGTTCTGTGAGAAGGTCTGACAGACGTCTTTCTCTACCTCTTGCACGATGTTCTTTGTTTTGGTTTCACTTTCTCATCTCATTTCCTTCTCCCAGGTGTCACCTATTTAGACTAATCCTCTTTCCTTTACATTCCCTCCCATACTGCTTTCATGTATTGTGTTTCCTTGATGGCTTGATTCTAGGTGCCCCTGACTCCCTCCGTATGCAGGAGCCGGTGGTCGTGTCCCCTCACTATTATAGGGTTTTCAGGTGTCACACAGTCTTAGGTACGTGGGCATACAATCGTCTACCTTTAAGACCCTTGTATATGCTTAGCAGTCAGGGTGAGCTTTTACGGTTTTATAGGGGTCGCCTATATGCGCTTTCGTTTTGGATCAAGTCAGTTGGATGTTTATTCATAACTTCCAGCTATCTGCAACATTATCCGTGACATCATAAACTGCCTTTACTGTCTTAAGCATGGATCCAGTTTCAGCCTTGATTGACCGCATGCAAGGTCTTTCACTGGAGGTAGCAGATCTCCATAAAACTGTGTCTCAGTTTCAGGTGACCGGTTCTGCTTGCGTTCATGGAGTTTGTTCCGAGCCTAAGATCTCGCTTCTGGATATGTTCTCCAGGGGTAGTGAGAATTTTGTTCACTTTACAGAGGCTTGGAAATTCCATTTTCACCTACTTCCCCATTCCTCTGGTGATGAGGAGCAGAGGTTGGGGATCATAATCTCGCTGCTCAGGGATAAGGCTCAGTTTTGGGCCTTTTCGCTGCAGGTGGGGGCACGGCGCCTCCGATCGGTGGATGAATTCTTTTGTAGCCCTGGGCCAGATATATGATGACCCAGATCGTATTGCTCTGGCTGAATCTAAACTGCATCTTTTATACCAGGGTAAACAGTCCGCAGAGATATATTGTTCTGAATTTCGGAGATGGGCAGCTGATAGTGGTTGGAACAATGCTGCACTCCGAAGTCAATTTTGCCATTGTCTTTCAGAGGGATTGAAAGATGCATTTGCTTTTCATGAGAGACCTGCCTCATTGGAGTCTCTAGCTGTTCGTATTGACAGGCGTCTTAGAGAGAGAGAGGAGAGACCACTCCTTCCTGTCATATTCAGCCCAAGGACAGTGGGGCTGTCTCATTCAGTATGCAGGGGTCTCAGTCTCTCTCAATCCCCTCTGAGCAGGAGGCCATGCAGCTGGGCTTGCTTGCCTCTGATAGTAGAGTATTCAGCTCTCAGAGGAGGGTTTGTTTCTGTTGTGGGGGTATAAATCATTTGGCTAAAGTTTGCCCCTCTAGGAGATTCATGGAGTTTTCTGAGGGTAATAAAAAAGAAACAAAAAGAAAAAAAAACCTCTAAAAACTTTCCATTTGCTACTATTGGCAAGGTTGATGCGGAAATTGAAGGTTTGCCGTTTGCTTGTAGTCTCCCGTTTTCTCCTACTTGCCAGGGTGGCGCTAGAGAGCAAGAACATTGTATTTGAGATTTTTGTAGATAGTGGAGCAGATGTCAATCTCATTGATAATCAATTTCTTGGTTTTCTTCTCTCCGCTTCTGGTTTTTCCATGGACCCTGAGAAGGTCCGTGCTGTGCTTGATTGGGACCTTCCTGAGAATCAGAAGGCGCTGATGCGGTTTTTGGGTTTTGCCAATTATTATAGAAAGTTCATTTTGAATTATTCCTCTGTTGTTAAGCCACTCACTGGTATGACTAAAAAGGGGGTAGATTTTTTCTACTGGTCGGCAGATGTGCTTAAGGCCTTTTATAGTATCAAAGAAAGTTTTGCTTCCGCTCCCATTTTGGTACAACCTGATGTCTCTCTACCTTTTATTCTGAGGTGGGTGTGGGTGCGGTCTTATCTCAGGGTCCCTCTTCTGCCAAATGGCGACTGTGTGCCTTTTTCTCAAAGAAACTCTCCTCTGCAGAGAGAAATTAAGATGTGGGAGATAGGGAGTTGTTGGCCATCAAATTAGCTTTTGAGGAATGGCGCCATTGGCTAGAGGGAGTCAGACACCCTATTACCGTCTTTACCGACCATAAGAATCTGGCCTACTTGGAATCAGCCAAGCGTTTGAACCCGAGACAGGCCAGATGGTCTTTGTTCTTTTCTAGGTTTAATTTTGTTGTCATGTTCCGCCCTGGGGTTAAAAATGTGAAGGCGGATGCCCTGTCACGTTGTTTTCCGGGAGCGGGAACTTTGAAGACCCAGGTCTCATTTTGGCTGAAGGGGTGATCGTCTCTGCTCTTTATCCTGATTTGGAGGCAGAGGTTCAGGCAGCCCAGGCAGAGGCTCCTGATCTTTGTCCTCCTGGGAGGTTGTTTGTGCCTCTCGCTTTACGACACAAGGTTTTTAAGGAGCACCACGATACTGTCCTTGCTGGGCACCCGGGGAGTAGAGCCACAGTGGATCTCATTGCTCAGAGATTCTGGTGGCCGGCTCTTCGTAAGACGGTTGAGGGTTTTGTGGCAGCGTGCGAGACCTGCGCTCATGCCAAGGTCCCTCATTCACGGCCATCGGGTTCTCTCCTCCCGTTACCCATTCCTTCCCGTCCTTGGACGCATCTGTCCATGGACTTCATTACAGACCTACCTTGTTCCTCGAGGAAGACAATGATTCTGGTGGTAGTGGACCATTTTAGCAAAATGGTGCATTTTATTCCCTTTCCTGGGTTACCCAATGCTAAGACGTTGGTGCAAGCGTTTGCTGATCACATTGTTAAATTGCATGGCATTCCTTCAGACATTGTTTCTGATAGGGGCACGCAATTTGTTTCCAAATTCTGGAAGGCCTTCTGTTCTCGCTTGGGGATTCAGTTGTCATTTTCTTCTGCTTTTCACCCACAATTCAAATGGTCAGACAGAAAGCATCAATCAGAATCTGGAGACATGTCTGCGCTGTTTTGTGGCAGAGAATCAGGAGGAGTGGTATTATTTTTTGTCCCTTGCTGAGTTTGCTTTAAATAACCGTCGCCAGGAGTCCTCTGATAAGTCACCATTTTTTGATGCATATGGGTTTCATTCACAGTTTGGGACATTCTCTGGAGAGGGGTCTTCTGGCTTACCTGATTGAGGAGAGATTTTCCTCGTCTTTGTCATTTATTTGGCAACAGATTCAGGGTAATCTGAAGAGGATGAGTGAGCGATATAAGCGTGTGGCGGATAAAAGACTTGTGCATGGTCCTGGACCTGAATGTGGGTGATCTGGTGTGGTTGTCTACAAAGAATATCAAACTGAAGGTTCCCTCCTGGAAGTTGGGTCCTAAGTTTATTGAGCCTTACAAGCTCTTGTCCGTCATTAATCCCGTTGCCTTCCATCTTGATCTTCCTCAGACTTGGAAGATCCATAATGTTTTTCACAGTTCCCTATTAAAACCTTATGTCCAACCCACTGTACCCTCCTCTTTGCCTCCTCCTCCGATTTTTGTTGATGGTAATCTTGAATTCCAGGTCTCTAGGATTGTGGATTCTCTCATTATCCGTGGTTCTCTCCAATACCTTGTTCATTGGGAGGGTTATGGTCCTGAGGAGAGGATGTGGGTCCCAGTGGCGGACATTAAGGCCATTCGTCTCATCAAGGCTTTCCATAGGTCTCATCCTGAGAAGGTGGGTTCTGAGTGTCTGGAGTACACCCTAAGGGAGGGGTTCTGTCACCGCCAGTTCTGTGAGAAGGTCTGACAGACGTCCTTCTCTACCTCTTGCATGATGTTCTTTGTTTTGGTTTCACTTTCTCATCTCATTTCCTTATCCCAGGTGTCACCTATTTAGACTAATCCTCTTTCCTTTATATTCCCTCCCATACTGCTTCACTTTGCAGTTTATACTACTTCCTGGATTAAAGTGTTCACTGCTGGAGGCTGCTGCTTGTTCACATAAGTCCTTTCATGTATTGTGTTTCCTTGCTGGCTTGATTCTAGGTGACCCTGACTCCCTCAGTATGAAGTGCAGGGAGCCGGTGGTCGTGTCCCCTCACTATTATAGGGTTTTCAGGTGTCACACAGTCTTAGGTACGTGGGCATACAATCGTCTACCTTTGAGACCCTTGTATATGCTTAGCAGTTAGGGCGAGCTCTTAGGGTTTTATAGGGGTCACCTATGTGCTCCTTAGTTTGGGATCAAGCCAGTCGGATGTTTATTCATGACTTCCAGCTATCTGCAACATCATCCGTCACAAATAACATTTTAAGTGGAAAATAGAATAGTACTTACCGATGACTTCTTGTTCATTGATTGTTGCGAAATCCCACTAAGAGTACAGATTTCTGCAAACATGGGTCAAAGCATCTTTGGTTTGGTGCCTATCACAATAACCCTCTTCAGCAGCATTCCATAAAACAGGTTGAGACTCCACCTGGACATGATAAAATAATGGAAAAAAAAAACGAAAATAATCACACACACCATAACAGGCAAACACACATGCAAACATCCGTGCACACAAACATGCAAACACACTGTGACGCTTTGCGATCTCGGTTACCGAAGAAATCGTGAATGCGTCCGGTTTTTTTAAGCGCACAAAGAGTTAAAATCTTTTTTTTTTTTTTAACCCAGAAGTAATTTACCTTGCTAGCACAGCTCAGAGATCAGAGTATCCATCCAGGCACATCTGTGCCAAAAGAATCTTCCTGCCCCCATGCCAGGATACATCTATCAATCAGATATCATCATGACAAAACCTCTTAAAACTTGCCTCTTCCCAGTCTGTGTGGCTCCGGCATCGCAGGAGTTCTCACACCATTAGCCTGGGCAGCGAGCTTCAGAAGAAAAGGACAGATCCTTATCACACAGCTGGTTGGTACAGGAAGGAAGATGACCTGAAAGTCACCTTCCATCCATAGACTTCATATTTTTCCCATATTTTCCTAATATTTCATAGGATAGGAAAATACAAAATGAATAATCTCTTCAGTTATTGTTCAGATCATTATAACCCACCTTCCAGGAAAACTGAGGGCAAATCACAGATTCCCGTTCTGAGATATAACGGTTCTCAGGCACCCTGTATTATCTTCCAGTCATATTTGGTATCAGGATGATGGGTAAAATTGTACTGATTATCAATATCAACTCTATTTCTTGATTGGACTTACGAGAGATAGAGAAACGGGCAAAGCAACGATTCTGCCAGATTTTCTCCCTATGGGGCAAAGGACTGCCCCTGTTCCAATTACACAAGGCTGAAACTGTACGTGTCATAGCCACTCCCCGCTTCAGAGTAGATAAAAACAGTGACACACTCAGGTATTGGGTCCTTCACCTACCATCTGACGTCGACTAACATCTTGACCGCCCGCTGGAAACGGGCACACCACCATCATTATTCCTTACAAAGACTTTATCTTTTACTGGATTATACCACGGTAATTCTGAACTTGCAGACATTCTATTCCCTTCCACCTCTTACCAATTTCTATCCAACCAATCTGTTCGACTGGCAGGTATATTTATCTGTCAGTTTTAATGTATATATTTTTTGTCTATAGTTTTTAGAATAAAACTAACAATTGCATTGTTCCAGTTTTTCCCTTGTTACCTGACTTATCTGGTTTATGCTAAGAACTCTGTCCTCAGAGGAGACATACCACTGCATTGTCTTATTTTTATAAATTGTTGATTTGTTAGCTAGGTTGCAAATAACCATTTCTTCCCTTTAGAATTAGGTAGCCGGGGTCTCTTCGCCCCGATTCAATATGAAGAGTGGTGGCAGCAAATTAATCTGATTTCCAGCGTGAAATCGATCATTATTTTTTTTTCTGATTGTATCATGTATGGGCACACCAACCAATCTAAAAACATCTACTGTGCTCACAGTGGATTCGCCTCCAGAAGTCTCTAGTCGACGAGGCCTGTATGGCAACTGTGGCATAGTACGATGGGATTGGCGGGTGGTTTGTCACATTGGTCGGCAGTTAATGGGATAGCAGAGCCCAAAACCAGGGAGAAGTCAGCTTTTGGTAGATCAGAGCACAAAGAACTGACAAGTGCAGTTTTTTGTGCAATCAGAACAATAGGACAGCAGTTACTTAGTATCTTGTCCTGCGGTACTTGAGTTACGGGCGCAAAACGGTACACATTGATAGTGAATAGATTGGTATACATTTTCCCACCTTTTCTTTGCTATATCCAATTCTTTTACTCCTCTTTTCTGAATGTCTGATTCAGTTCCAAATTACCTAAGTTGGTCTGTCGACGACTTACAAGCCTTATGTGAGTCACAAGGCATTGCCATTTTAAACATAAATTGATCACAACTGATCAAAGCTTTGACGGAGAGAGACGGCCAGGCGATTGAAGGTTCCAATCCCATGCGGGAGGCTTTGCTGCCCCTTCGTTCAACATCACCCAGCACCACCAGCTATGGAAGTGCTGATGTTGCCATTTCAGCTCTGGGTGATGTGGATACCCTGGATTACACTATGTCCACAGCTTCTGCTAACCCTCAACAAGGAACAAGCAGCTCTGGACTGAACTTCACTGCTGAACACACTGTTGTTACCGGGCCTGACTAGCTCAGATTTAAGTTTATACCTGGAGATGCAGCAACAGCAGCAAAGAGAGGAATAGCAGTTCCAGCTTCAGAGAGAAGCACTGCAACACCAGCGTGCACTACAACTTGCCCAAATGAGACAGGCCAAGCTGTCTTCCTCTCCTAACACTCCTTCTGCAGGAGGCATACCTCTACCTGTGGTACCCAAAGCAAGGTTTCTAGTTATGGAGAAAAACTGGGACATTGATTTATATTTACGCTCGTTTGAGAGAGCATGCTGCCAGTTCTGCATCCTTAAGGATCAGTGGGCTCTACACCTGACACCCCAGCTGACTGGTAAAGGGCTAGATGCTTTTGCAGAGCTACCCACAGACCAAGACTGTGATTACCAGACTATCAAGGATGCCATAATCGCTAAGTTTCAGTTAACCCCTGAGGTTTACCGGAGAAAGTTCTGTGTCATTCAGAAAGGGTCCACAGACTCTTACGTGGATGAGGCTAGCCGCTTATGCACCACATTCCGCCAATGGACTCGAACCGTTAAGGAAAGGACTTATGCTCACCTTGAGGATTTTATGATCCATGACCAGCTCCTCACTGTATGCCCTACAGACGTGAGACAGTTTATGCTGGAGCGCAAGCCCCAGTCTGCCAAAGAAGCCGCTGAGCTGGCAGACATGTTTGTCGCAACCCGGGTGCCGGATGTTCGCAAACCTGTGGTGGCAGACGTTCGCAGGTCTATGGTATCAGACATCCGCAAACCCCTGGTACCTGACAGCCGCAGAACTCCAGTATCTGACAAGGACAGAGCCATGTCACAGAACTGGACAGAAGGCAGGCCTGCTGGCCCTGTGAATCGTGAGACAACTAGGCCCTGGTGTCAGCTGTGTCACAGGCCCAGTCACAACAAGCAAACTTGCTACGCAGGGAAGCCAGCCCAACCACCTAGCCAGGTAGCTAGCAACGCAACGATGCCAAGCCCTAAGGGGGCCAACGCCTCCACACCTGCCTCATCTGCCATATTGCTAGTTGGAGGATCCGAGATGCATGGCGGATCCCAGAACCACCAGTCCGTCACTGTGAATGGCCAGACTGTCATCGTATTCCGAGAGACCCTTGCAGATGTCACCTTGGACCGTTCACATCTTGTAATGGAAAAGGATATCCTTCCAGGGAAGTACCTCACTCTGACTGGAGTTGGGGGCACTCGCACTCAAGTGGCCCAAGCCCAAGTCACCATTGATTGGGGAATGGGACATCAAAAGCAGTTTGTTGCGGTCCTGGATGATATTCTTGTCGCCACAGTGCTTGGCACTGATTTAGGCACCCTTGTTTGGCGCTATGAGTACCCTGCAAACACGCAGAAGACCCAAGAAGGACTCTCTGACTAAAACCAGGCACTGTACAACCCTTTGGGGAAACAGGGAGACGGGACACTTTACCTGCTATTTCTACCGTACCTAACGCATCTAGGCGGGAGGTATCAGATTTAAGTGTGCAAGCAACTGAATGTAATTTGCCTATTTCTGCATCTGTCATTGTTGATCCAAATGCATGTGTCAGTGCTAACAATGGTAATATACATGATGCTGTACCTGTTCTGGCCATTACACGTGCTATGGCCAGCCGCCTGAATTCAGAACCGACTAAAGGGACCCCCTCGAGCGATTCTGACCTTCAGGCGGATGACAATGCGAGAAATACCTTGTCATGAAATAATGCTGATTGTGTAACTGCGCTGGCAGACGCTTCCAGTGTCGCCAGTAACCTGGGCTCAGATGGGGCTGCGGGGACAGAACCAACCGTCCCTCTACCCACCTCTGACCCCAGCATTGAAGGTAACTCTCCGCAGCTGACTTCATACATCACTAATCAGCTAGAGGAGACCTGTGGCACAGCATTCGTGCAGGCATTGAAGAGTAACCCCAGTCTGGAGACACTTAGGGCTCGAGCCGACCAGCCTCCAGGTAAGGGCACTCCATATAAGGTCTATTAGGAGAACGACCAGCTGTACTGTGAAGCTGTACAGCCTGCAAAAGGTGATGCAGGAGGCCTGCTAGCAGAGCTACAAGAAGCGGCGGAGGATTGGAACATCAACCCCCACCTCTCATACCCACAGCAACTTCAGCTCACCGCACTCCTGTGTGCGCACAGCTCCACATTCTCAGGACTCCCAGGCCAAACCAACCTAGCAGTTCAAGGAGTTGACAGAAGGACCCACCAGCCCTTACGGCAGGGACCCTATCACACCTCATCCGAAGTGCAGGCTGAGATCAAGTGAGAAATTGAGGAAATTCTGCAGTTAGGAGTCATCCATAAATCCGCAAGCCCATGGGCTGCTCCGGTTGTTTTAGTCCCCAAAAAGGACAAGACAACCCGGTTCTGTGTTGACTATCGGAGACTGAATGACATCAGCACAACTGATGCATATCCCATGCCTCGAATTGATGAATTGCTGGATCAGCTGGCATCCGCCAGCTATCTGACAATCATGGACTTGAGCCATGGGTACTGGCAGATACCCCTTGTGCCAGAGGCGAGAGCAAAGTCTGCATTCATCACCCCCTTTGGCCTCTATGAGTTTACTCGTATGCCCTTTGGGATGAAGAATGCACCCACAACCTTTCAGCGGGCCATGAACGAACTGCTGGATGGAGCTCAAGGTTACGCAGTAGCATACCTGGATAACATTGTGGTATTCAGTCCAACCTGGGAAGATCACCTTGACTATTTGCCACAGGTATTGGCAAGACTGTCCGCTGCCAATCTGACCATTAAGCCCAACAAATATCAGATTTCCATGACAGAGGTTCAATACCTTGGACACAGAGTAGGCAGCTAAACCCTGAAACCTCAGATAGGGAAGGTCGATGCCATTGTGTGGGCCCTACAGAAGTTGCAATCGTACCTATACGGACGATCCTTCACGGTCATCACAGACCACAACCCCCTCAGCTGGCTGAAATGTACTGCTGGTACCAATGGAAAACTCCTCCATTGGAGCTTAGCGCTTCAACAGTACGATTTCACGATCCAGCATAAACCGGGAAGTCGCCATCAGAATGCTGACGGACTTTCCCGCTGTAACGAACCCAAATAGTGAGTGGGAATTGCTTCAGTCCCAGTCTTGCTGACCACTCCTTCCCCAATCTTCCGAAGGGGGGAGGTGTGACGCTTTGCGATTTCGGTTACCGAAGAAATCGCGAATGTGTCCGGTTTTTAAAAGCACACAAAGAGTTAAAATCTTTTTTTTTTAACCCAGAATCAATTCACCTTGCTAGCACAGCTCAGAGATCACAGTAAATTTAGCACATCCGTGCCAAAAGAATCTTCCTGCCCCCATGCTAGGATACGTCTATCAATCAGATATTATCATGACAAAACCTCATAAAGGAAAATACAAAATGAATAATCTCTTCAGGAATTGTTCAGATCATTATAACCCACCTTCCAGGAAACCCACGGGCAAATCAGAGATTCCCGCTCTGAGATATAAAGGTTCTCAGGCACCCTGTATTATCTTCCAGTCATATTTGGTATCAGATGATGCGTAAAATTGTACTGATTATCAATATCAACTCTATTTCTTGATTGGACTTACAGGATATGGAGAAACGGGCAAAGCAAAGATTCTGCCAGATTTTCTCCCTATGGGGCAAAGGACTGCCCCTGTTCCAATTACACAAGGCTGGACCTGTACGTGTCATAACCACTCCCCGCTTCAGAGTAGGTAAAAACAGTGACACACTCAGGTCCTGGGTCCTTCACCTTCCATCTGACGTCGACTAACATGTGGACCGCCCGCTGGACACGGGCACACGCCATCATGGATTATTCCTTACAAAGACTTTATCTTTTACTGGACTATACCACGGTAATTCTGAACTTACAGACATTCTTTTTTGTTTGTTTTTTTATTCTTTTTGTTGATTTTCAATAAAAGGGGGGGTTACAATACATGACAGCAAGTCAAGGTTGCATTGAGGCCAAATACAATGGTGCAGAATCACATAGAGTGAAAATTCACAATAGCTAAGAGAGTGGGGACTTTTCCGCCCTCAGAAAGAAAGAACTCTATTTGAGAGGATTCATAAAGAAGAAAAAAAAAATATCAGAACAAGAGCAATATCTACGTTAGCTTTGTACATGTTTAAGTAAAAGTGTTCTGATATTGCCATTAAGGTTATACACTCACCTAAAGAATTATTAGGAACACCTGTTCTATTTCTCATTAATGCGATTATCTAGTCAACCAATCACATGGCAGTTGCTTCGATGCATGCAGGGTTGTGGTCCTGGTCAAGACAATCTCCTGAACTCCAAACTGAATGTCAGAATGGGAAAGAAAGGCGATTTAAGCAATTTTGAGTGTGGCATGGTTGTTGGTGCCAGACGGGCCGGTCTGAGTATTTCACAATCTGCTCAGTTACTGGGATTTTCACGCACAACCATTTCTAGGGTTTACAAAGAATGGTGTGAAAAGGGAAAAACATCCAGTCTGCGGCAGTCCTGTGGGCGAAAATGCCTTGTTGATGCTAGAGGTCAGAGGAGAATGGGCCGACTGATTCAATCTGATAGAAGAGCAACGTTGACTGAAATACCTCATTACAACCGAGGTATGCAGCAAAGCATTTGTGAAGCCACAACACGCACAACCTTGAGGTGGATGGGCTACAACAGCAGAAGACCCCACCGGGTACCACTCATCTCCACTACAAATAGGAAAAATAGGCTACAATTTGCACAAGCTCACCAAAATTGGACTGTTGAAGACTGGAAAAATGTTGCCTGGTCTGATGAGTATCGATTTCTGTTGAGACATTCAAATGGTAGAGTCCGAATTTGGCGTAAACAGAATGAGAACATGTATCCATCATGCCTTGTTACCACTGTGCAGGCTGGTGGTGGTGGTGTAATGGTGTGGGGGATGTTTTCTGGGCACACTTTAGGCCCCTTAGTGCCAATTGGCCATCGTTTAAATGCCACGGGCTACCTGAGCATTGTTTCTGACCATGTCCATCCCTTCATGACCACCATGTACCCATCCTCTGATGGCTACTTCCAGCAGGATAATGCACCATGTCACAAAGCTCGAATCATTTCAAATTGGTTTCTTGAACATGACAATGAGTTCACTGTACTAAAATGGCCCCCACAGTCACCAGATCTCAACCCAATAGAGCATCTTTGGGATGTGATGGAACGGGAGCTTCGTGCCCTGGATGTGCATCCATCAAATCTCCATCAACTGCAAGATGCTATCCTATCAATATGGGCCAACATTTCTAAAGAATGCAGTTCTGAAGGCAAAATGCAACGCCGTATTAGTATGGTGTTCCTAATAATTCTTCAGGTGAGTGTATGTATCCCCTTCAGGCTATACAATAGTTTCATATTTGAGAACAATTTGTTTCCGTAATTTCCTCATTGCGATTAGCAGTTGACTGTAATCTGGTTAAATCTTTTGTAAATTTCAGGACAATCTGCGTCAAGCAACAACTTAAATTCAAATTTATGCCATTGAGTTGCAAGGTTTTGATCTATAAAATCCATAAAGAGCTCCATGCATATTGCCACCAGAACTGTTGTGGTTTCTGTCAAGATACAGATGCAGAAATCAGAACAAAATCCTCAATGTGTAAACATAGCCTAATTTAGACATTGGTTAAATAGGCCTCAAATCCAATACTGATAAGATTATTTTCTTGAGAACCATAAATGCTTAAGATACAGTATTACATCTAGAAAATGGGGCTATATTGTTAGAGAGGTTGTCCAGTGGATTACATTCTTAAAAAAATTTAAATAAATGCTCAAACCTTATAAAAAATAAGTCATACCCACCTAACTGAGCCCATGCTGCTTTCATTTCAACACTTCCCAGTCCGCTTTGATCTCTGGATCCTGTTGACATTCAGGAAGGGACCACTCAGCCAATCACTGTTTACAGTGGTGATTTTCCTCATCCTATGATTTCATGTGTTTTTGAATGGAACCAGGAAGCAGAGACCAATGGGTGCCAAAGAACGAGCAATGAGGATTGATAAGGTGAGTACAACATTATTATTATTATTATTATTATTATTATTATTATTATTATTATTATTATTATTATTATTATTTTAACTTGAATTAAATAGTTGATTTAATAGTTGATTTCCATGTGACCCAACTGTGCCTCTCTATTCACTGGTTTTATATCAAGACCTAGAAAAGTTTTTGTTACACAGAATCCAACAGAAAAATAATCCTGTTGTTTATCACCAGATGTATCACAGAGATAAACTTTTCATCATATTACAGAGGCATACAGATGTCATTTCTTAACCTTATTCTTGGCTCAACATATGCCAAAATAAGTGCCAAAAGAAGACCAGCTTTAAAAAAAAAAAAACATGAACCCGCAATACTCTATTGGAAGTTTATGTTATGTGTCATATGAAGCCACCCAATACCAGTCAATAGTTTTGTTAGCATATCACGATAATGCATTGAATTGGTGCACTTAAAAAATGGAGTCTTAACTTTACGAAAAGGTAAGAATAGGCACACCAGGACTGTAACACAAAGACCTACAGAGGTACTATGTGGATGAGCATAGCAAGTGCCAACAGCTTCTTAAAATGTCCCCGCTATTCAGTCTTGCCTTAAGATGAGTTTAATAGAATACAGTAAATAATGTGAAGTCATGTACTTATATTCAGCCCAAATAATTGGTACAATAAAAAAAAAGAAATCAAAGTCACATGCTTAAACAAAATTACATATTACTGAAACATTTCTGATCAAATATGGAATATGTTTGATTGAAAATCAGAATATACTGTACTTCTCTTACTGATAACAATGTTTATGTATCACATAACTTAGTCACTGCATTTTTGAAACACAGATTTCAAGGCTCAGAGCCTATAATCGTCTCGAAAGTAACACACACAAATTATATGTTGTGTGTGTGTGTTTATTGCCATGGTAATTTCTGGAAAATAGAATACATCCTCTAATTCACGAGTTTACAACCAATGTATGACAAATGTTTTCTCTTGGATGCAAGTATAAAAATAAATAATTTAAATTATCATGCCCTAATGTTATGGAAGGATAGCACGGAAGAAATTTGTTAGAGAAACATCTTAGTGAGCAATGGAGGTCATTTACATGTACAACAAAAATGTTGTGTTACATGTAGAGGTCAAATGAAAGCATTGTCCAGGGTATTGATATTGATGGCAATAGGACAGGCCATCAATATGAGATTGGTGGAGGTCCAACACTCTAAACTTTTATCAATCAGCTATTACCTTGTAGCTCTGGTGTTGGAAGCCACATGGCTCCATTCATTGTACAGTGGATGGAGCTTGTTACTGCAGCGCTGCTCCCATTGAAGTGAATGGGAGCAGCGCTGAATTTAACAGCTGCTGGATGAGTTGGCCGCCACTTGTCAGTTCATCTCTGTGGAATATTTTACTCCAGTGTTCCCTTCTTGCTATATAAATTCTACTATTTTCTCACACCTAGTACTTGCTGTTAATTAAAGGGGTATTCAATGTTTGGTTTTTTTTTCTTCTAATTTATGTGTTTATAAAATAGGAAATGATAAAAATTGTAAATATACATGTGAAGAGTGGGAATATTAATCACCAATATTTATGCAAATATCGATAATTAACATTCATAAATAGGAGGAGCCATCTATTGATGACTCCTCCTATTTATACCTTCATATAACAACAATACAATACTTTGACTATACTTTGCCTTACACTAATCACTACGCTAGCTGCATGCGCCTTACTGAACAATTATCGCCACTAACTACACGTTACACAGATAGTTACAAGTAGAACACAGTATTTATTACCAACAATACACTACGCACGCAATGCACGAACAATACAGCACTAAATATACAGTACTAAACTACACTACACTGTTCCCAAATTCCACCCGCAAACTAGCTATACCATACACACACACACAAATATTAGCAGCCCACCCACCTGGTTCTATTTACTGTCTCTATGGGGTACGACGAGGGTTAACGGTGGTCTTGCAGGGGTGTATGCAGACCACTGACACAAATGCGGTAATAGGGGTGAGGTACAATGGAGGTGTGGGGTTACACAGCAGTATAAGGGTAATCAGGAGTTTCAATGTAAGGGTGATCAGGGACACAACAATATAAGGGTGCACAACAATGAATCAGGGGCACAACAATGCAAGGGTTAATCAGGGACCAGGGTAAATCAGGGGCAGCAATGTAAGAGTTAATAAGGGGAAACAAGAGAGTAGGGTTCTGGATGTAACAAGGGGAGAGATCGTTGGTGGGATAGCGGTAGGGGATCAGGGGTTACAGGGTTAACTGTAAAGGGGCTGATACTCAGGTTTAGCTGCTCATTTGTCTAGGGGTTTGCTCGTTCGTCCAGGGGTGGTCTCCTTGTGGAGGGCGGCACGGCTCTCTCTCAGAGCGCCGGCTACGCTCTCCTTCACTCCTTCAGGGGGGCCGGTAGGGGTCCTCAGCCGGGGGGGCGCTCCGTCTCCTCAGTGCAGGGGCCACTATTGGAGACACGTGGGCCGGCGCAGTCAGATGATGTCACTGCGCCGGCCCGAGCGTCTCCGAACGCGCACGTCGGGGCCATGCTATGTGCTGACAGGCGGGAGATGCCTTTGATCTCCCGTCTGTAGCCTTTAGCATTCCGTACAGCACGATGGTAATCGCGCTGTCGGAATGCGCATAATAGAAGGAGGGGAGGCTTCTCCCTTCCTTCTTTCATGCATAATTATCTCCAGCAGCGCTGGAGATAATTAGAACAAAGGATTCAGATTCTGTTGAACCTGAGTCCTTTGTAGTCTTGGGACACATTCACACTGATGCACCTGGTTTCAGATATTGGGGCCTATGGATATGGGGGGATATCTGTATAATATATATGTGTATGGATGCTTGGGGCACATCCATACACATGTATACACTGATACTGGGGTATATAGGGGTCTAAACACCTATCAGGGGGATACATATATTATATTATAAGGGGGATTATCTTCCATGGATCATATATTTCCCACAGGGGCCACCATGAGCCCCTGTGGGCCACTAAGGGCAGATGTGCACAGATGCTGGGCACATCTGCGCACACCATCCTGTGACGTGTCAATTAATGCATGCATATATATCATATATGCATGCACGTGTTTGCATGCATATATGTATATATATGCATGCGTCTCAACCCTTCCTCACCAACATGTATTTAAAATTGTGCTTATTTCAGGTTGTTGATCCCAATCTGTACAGTAGTATGATACAGCCTATGACTTAGTAAGCCCTATGTAATGCATCCATAGTCTAACTGAAACATGGCATCAGTCATGAGATACCCCATTGACATTCAGTAAACAACATTACATGGCATATACTGTGTGCTAGGTCAGCACACAGGACACTTCCATAGTAGAAACCATTCACTTGTTGCTATTACAACAACTGATTTGCTGTATGTGTGTTTACATGGCTGCTTGTTTCCAGGTAGTTTGTAAAATGTCTGTCTGTCTCTAGATGATGTTGCCATGCCATGTGGTTAATAATATTAACTGTGGGAAAAAATGACAAACACATGAGAACAATGTCAGATGTGCTTCTACAATGGACAGACAATGAAATGCTGCTGTAGGCGGTAATACTGAATATATAGTATTCTTATGTTCTGCAATACACTTCTATTCACCTGCTAGATATCTGGACAGTTAACTAAATGCTAGAGGACTTAAGAGAGAGTCTATTGTTGCACCTATGATAAAGGTCCACGAGGAAAAGTTTAATTACATGTATATTAAAAAACTGTATAACTGCCTACTAGAATACCTATTTAATTTTCCTTGAGCTCTCTGAGTTGTTCTGCTGTATAATTGTGAATTAAACAGGTATTCCAGTCATAACAAGTTTTTGGGATCTGAGGCTTGGCTGAAAGCCGCACGCTGGGGAAACAGGCCCCCTAAAGCCTGCTGTGGACTACTGGAGGCAGAACTGCCAGCAAGGTAACTTGTGTTATATGAACTTTCCATTGTGTGTGAATTAACACCAAGACTGCAAAGTTGCGTGCTGTTTTGTGCAATTGCCTCAATTGTGAATAAACACTGACATTTTTGAGTTAAGAACTTGTATTTTGCCTCTGTACTGCACCCGCTTAGGGCAAGATCAATGAGGCTGGCGTAAACACTGATATTTTTGGTTTCTGCATTTTTTAGGCACGGTTGTATATCATACATCAAACCAGCTATATTACAATCAGTGCCCTATGACAAAATGGAGGCTGTTGTGAAGGCCCTCATGGAGGCTAATCTAATCATTGAGTACGTTACCCAGATGCAAGATCGGATAGAGACAGTGTTGCCTCTTGTTAGGGAGCATATGGAGGCAGCTCACCGAGCGCAGAGTCGGGTCTATAATTTGCAGCTTGGGTCCGGATCTTTAACCCGGGTGATTGGGTTTTGGTTCTGGTGCTGACCGTGGACAGTAAGTTCTTGGCGTGGTGGCAGGGGCCCTACGAGGTACTCAAGAAAATTAGAGATTTAAACTACAAGGTACACCAGCCAGGGCGGCGAAAGCCGGAGCAGGTTTACCATGTGAATTTACTCAAATCGTGGAAAGATAGGGAAACCTGTACAGAAGACCGGCCCCTCTGTCTGATGCAAGAGAGGCGGCTGCCACAGTAAAAACTGCTGAAAGCCTCTCCTCCAAACAGACTCAGGAGGCCAGGGAGTTCATTAGTCGGAACATGGATCTGTTCTCGGACCTCCCTGGACACACTTCCATAATCCAGCATGACATTGTCACTGAACCTCAGGCAAAAGTCCAATAAAACCGTACCGGGTACCTGAGGCTCGGCGACAAGCCATATTGGAGGAGGTGCAGCTAATGTTGCAGCTATACGTCATTGAGGATTCAAAAAGTGAGTGGGCCAGTCCTATAGTATTGATACCCAAGCCAGACGGGACGTTGCAGTTTTGTAACGACTTTCAAAAACTTAACGAGGTTTCCAAAGTCTATGCGTATCCCATGCCCCAAGTGGATGAGCTCATCGAAACGTTAGGACCTCACGAAAGGGTACTGGCAGGTGCCCTTAATGGAGGCTGCCAAAGAGAAAACTGCCTTCATCACGCCTGAGGGGCTCTAAGAATATAAGGTCTTACCCTTTGGTCTGCATGGCACCCCCGACATTGTGCTTAGTTCACAACGTCGGTACACTTCGGCTTACCTGGACGATATTGTCATCCCCCTACCGACTGGGAAAGTCACCTACCTAAAGTGCAGGCTGTAGTGGACTCCCTTTGGAAAGCTGGCCTAACCGCTAACCCAAAAAAGTGCGATAGGGTTAGAAGAGACTAAGTACCCGGGGTCATTGGGCGTGGAGTCATCAAAACCCAAGTGAACAAAATAGAGGCTATACGGAATTGGCTCCGACCTGTCACCACTAGGCAAATAAAGTAATTCCTGGGAATGGTGGGCTATTACGTGAGGTTTGTTCCCCATTTTGCTACTCTAGCCCTTGACAGGGCTCTTGAAGGGATAAAAATCTGCGATGGTTTGCTGGGATGATCGGTGCAGTACTGTCTCAGGAAGTCAAAGGGGGGTAGCATCCCGTTGTCTTCCTCAGCCACAAGTTCACCCCAGCCGAAACCAGGTACAGTATGGTGAAGAGAGAGTGCCTGGCTATCAAGTGGCCACTCAAGTCTCTCCGCTACTATTTGTTGGGGAGAAAGTTCCGTCTGTTGACCGACCACTCCCCTCTCAAGTGGATGAGCCAGACCAAAGACAGGAATGCACGGGTCACCAGATGGTTTTGTCAAGGCCTGTTGCTTAGTGGTTTTCTTACTGGTTCTTTCTACTGTTGTTTTTCTTCGATTTGATTTCACCAAACGTTTAAGTGAACGCCGATCACGATCATCCAGGATTTTTTTCGCGCCACATTTCTTCCTCAAATACGATGGGTCCCCACTATCCTTCCAGTTTTTAATAATGCGCTGGACCGTTCCTAACCCAAATTTGGTAGTTTCTGCAATCTCCTTAGATGTTTTCTCTGCTTGATGCATGCCAATGATTTGACCCTTCTCAAACAGACTAGCATCTTTTCCACGACCATGAGATGTGTCTTTCTACATGGTTGTTTAAGAAATGAGAAGCAACTCATTGCACCTGTTGGGATTAAATAACTTGTTGCCAGCTGAAAGATAATCGCCCATGCAGTAATTATCCAATACAAGGCTCATACCTATTTGCTTAGTTACATCCAGGTGGCAGCTTTTTTTTTTGGGGACAGGCAGTGTGTATATATATATATATATAGAGAGAGAGAGACGAAAGAATCCGGAATGCACTCCAAAATAAACGTGAAATAAATGATTTATTCACCCATAAAAATGGCAAAACTTGCGACGTTTCGGCTCACAAGAGCCTTCCTCAAGGCTCGAGGAAGGCTCTTGTGAGCCGAAACGTCGCAAGTTTTGCCATTTTTATGGGTGAATAAATCATTTATTTCACGTTTATTTTGGAGTGCATTCCGGATTCTTTCGTCTCTACAATACTCAGGGTGTTGCCGCCACCCTATGCCGGATAGTGCACCCATATCTAGGTTGATGCTCCCGCTGGATCTTCTCTTTTTTTTATATATATATATATATATATATATATATATGTATATACATATATTGTGCCACACAGTCTGTGCCCCTCACTGTGCCTTCCTGCTCTGTTACCCCATGCTCTGTTCCTTCCTGCTCTGTGGCCCTTATGCTATGCTTACTCATCTATTATGCCACCATGCTCTGTGCCCTCATGGATTGTGTCCTCCTGCTCTGAGCCCATGCTCTGTGCCACCATAGTCTGTTCCCCCATGTACTATGCCCTTTGTGCCCCCATGTAGTGTGCCTTCATGCTCTATGTCCCTTATGTTCTGTGCCCCAATATATTGTGCCATCATGCTGCACCTCGATGATCTGAGATTTGTATATATACTTACGTTCACCCGGTCCCAGCGAGGCCAGTATCAGTGGAACAGTGCAGTGATGAAGTCATTGCACTGCCTACATAACATTAGAACACAGAATGGCAAGGCACGGAACCAGCAGCTCCCCTTGTCCTTCCAGCGTTGCGAGGGATGCTCAACTGAATCTTTGTCCTATGAGTGCAGAGGCACCCAGAAACTGGGTGAATAGCCCTGGTGACTGGGTTTCCTGGAGAGGGGACCACCTTAGACCCCCTTCAGGAGTAAATGGTGATAGGAGATGCAAAGGGAGATGTTAAAGAGGCATGGAGAACAGTCTGTATACTATGTGCTACAAGAAGGTTTTGTATGATAACATTCTTTTTCATTTTAAAACTATGCTATTTTATTTAATTTACATAATTTATTTATTTGTATGGCTCAAATTGTCTGTTACCCATATCAACCAATCACAGCACAGTTTTATTTTTTATAGTGCTCTTGAAAAAAAAACTCTATCCTACTGATTCTCTTATCATTCATTTGCGGTCCTGAAGATTTGTAGTCACAATTTGTGGAGAATATGTCTTGCGGCCTTTTGCAGCAAAATCTGCAACTTATCAAAAATGGCAAGAAAAGGAGGTGAGGCGTTGGCGGAAAAGCAGGTGGCCTGGAGGCCCGACTCAATAATCATTTTTTAAGCTGGTTTTTTTTGTTTGTTTTTTGTAATAACATTTTTTATTGTTTTTATAATGGTCACATACAGAATAATAGTATGCACATAATTCAAATAAGTGACAATGAGTTATATCTCAGACAATTTTCAGACTAAGACCAATGAAATATTATGTACCTAAGATGCATAGGAAGCAAGCTAAACATGAAAGGCATGAGGTAGACCTGTAAATAAAGCACAGACGGAGAGCAGAAATATAATACACAGTAATAATAACTGTGAATTGAACACAACTAAGTAACAAAAAGGGCGTTAATTGGTTAGTGCATTCCACAAAGCCTAAAGAATTACCGTACAAAGAGAATGGAAAGTTATGCAAATCAGGGGGGATAAATCGAACTACAAATTTAAGTCGGGAAGGTCAAAGGAAACCTCTGAATTGTTTCCAGGGGGACCAGATGGCTAAAAAAGTGGACCTAGAACAGAGTTCCCAATGCGAGATCTCTTCAAGCCTATAGATCTGGTCCACTTTTTGTATCCATATGGCCAAGTCAGGAACTTCTGGGGAGAGCCAATGGGACGCGATAAGTAGCCTGGCAGCAGCCAAAAGAATGAGAAGAAGGGATGCACGCCACTTATTTAATACCTAAGTTCAGGAGAGCTAATTCAGGGGAGCAGGTTAGAGCTGATTTACCAATATGATTGCATTTACATATTATTTTGCGCCACCAGTCGTTGATAGGTTGGCAGCTCCACCAGATATGGAAAAGGGTACCTTTAGAGGCTTTACACCTCCAACACATATCAGAACAGCTAAAGGAGTAAAGGGAGATAGATGCGGGGGTCTTATACCATCTTATCAAAAATCTTATATCCATTTTCCTGGACGCGTATGCACCTGGATATCTTATGAAGAATCATAAGAGCTAAGGAGATTTCAGTGGGAGATAGGAAGCAACCCACTTTCTCCCAAGAGCCGATGATAGCAGGTTTAATAAGCGAAGAGGGGGACTTTAGTTGCCGGTATATAACCGAAATAGTCTTCATAGGAGATTTTTTTGAACCTACTAATTTATCAAACCACAATGAGAGGGGGGGAATAGTGGAGTCTTTAAGTATTAGTTTAATCTCAGAGGAGAGGAACCCTTGTAGGAAGGTGAGAGCAGCGCAATAATTTAAGTCAGTAAAGAGTGAATGGAGGGGTTTAACACAGCCCACTTCGTCTAGTAGATCAGAGATGGGGATAGCTGAGGATTTGATTGGGCCGGGATAGCTCCCTTTCAAAGTAGGCAGGCGCCAAATCCATCAAATCTCACAGGGTGAGAAGAGGTGACGGAGTTGCTAACAGGTTATCTTGAGGGGAAAACCAATTCCATACCTACAGTGTGCTTTGCATCATAGGATTTAGTACTTTCTGTAGAGGTGGAGGAGGTTTACCGGATTACAGAAGTGCCCTGGGAGATGAAGGGAGAAAAGCCTTCTCTATCTGGACCCAAACTTTGTGGGGAGGGGACCTGATCCAGTCCACTACTCTGGCTAGGTGAATGGCCCTCATGTACATTTCTGAATCGGGAAGACCGATGCCTCCTAATCGTTTTGGCTTGTTAAAAGTAGAAAGTGAAATTTAGTTTTTTTGGCGTGGAAAATTAGTTACATTTATGCCAGCAAGAGTGCTGGTATAATTTTAAGTCTGTTGAAAGGCCTCCAGGAGGAAGGACTGAATGTATGTAGAGGCCAGCAACTTCACATAGTTTTGGTGCTTCCTCCAACAGCACAGAGGAACAAAAACGCTGGTCTTAATAAATTACCCCCTATGTTTCTAAAGCAGACCCCTGTGAGTCGTAACATATTGAGATCATGAAAATCAACCTCGAAATCATGTAAGTTCTTGTTATCAATTGTATGCATTAACAAATCACATAAAGCAAACTTAATGAATACAAGCTTTACTGTACATCTGAAATGGGAAAATGAAATATAAGCCAGAAAAAAAAAATGTTGCCATATTTGTAGTTTCCTTGTTTCATGCCTTGATCTAGTCTTTGGTGAAGATATGTAAATAGCTTCTATTCAACCCAAGGGAGCTCATTACTTCTTGCTTATCATACTGTGAATATGATGTATATTGTTACATATTTATAGTATGTTTGAACAGAATGACAAAGGTTGGTTGAACTTTAGTGTTGTACATTATTTTGTTTTCCCAGGAGCTGTTATTGGTTTTACATTCTTACCTGCCAGATTAGGCTTTGTTCACATAGCATTTGTAGTCCGGCATACATGACAGGAAAATATTCTGAGAAATCCACTAAATAATCAGTTGAATCCCATTACTATGACTACCAACTAATATCCAGAATAACTGCCGCGTGCATCACGGACAGCAACTTGATGGGCCTGTAAAGACTCAATAAGATCTTGATAAGTTGTCACGGGTTGCTGAAGCCATGCTGACTGCAGTGTATCCCACAGCTGCTGGAAGGTTCATGGGAGAAGATCCATAGAGCAAACATGACGATCAAGGTGAATCCACAAATGCTTAATTGGGTTCAAGCCTGTGAAATTATGGGTCAGGTACTGATCATTCAGTTCCAACCAATGTCAGACATTTCTAGTCATATGACATGTCGCATTGTCTTGCTAGAAGATCCCATCCGCACAATAGAAGACAATCAGCATACAGTATATGGGTGTGTTCTTACAGCAATGGTTGCAGGGTGTTTGTTCTCTTATGTTTCTCGGCTGACATGTTAATGTCCATCTGTTTTATGGCGCAGAAAAAATTACTCATCTGAGAAGGCAACTGTTTGCCAATCAGAGGAGGTCCAATCCTGATACTGCTGCAAAAACTGAAGACTTTTTTTTGCAGATGCAGCTTCGTTAACAGAGGTGCAGTGACCATCCATCTGTTTTGGAGCCCTGTATGCAGAAGGTTTGTTGAATTGTTCTTTTAGACACCCATCTCGTAGCCCCCTGGTTCATTTTCATGTGAACTGCTTCACTGCAGTGTATTGGTCTGCCCTTGCACACCTTCATGGTCGTTGGTCACTTCTCACATCAGTAGCATGTGGCGCTCTGCAGTTTCCATGTCATTTATTCACAATAATGCCATGTGTCCAATTTCACCCAGAGAAGCACCCAGAAATTTTGCCTAGGGGGATCCAAGTACAAAAAAGGTGTTCATTATTGTAAACCCCTCCTATATATAGTAGGCCACTCTCAACAAACACCATCCATACAGCTGAAATTATATTGTTGAGGATGAAGGTAAGAGTTTCACCCTCATCCTACACATAAAAACTGTACTTAATACTCAGGGCCCCAACATAAAGCTACTGTACTCAAATCAGAGCTGGAGAGGCTTCAGAGAAGGGCAACTAAAGTAATAACTGGAATGGGTGCACTACAGTACCCAGAAAGATGATCAAAATTAGGGTTATTCACTTTAGAAAAAAGACGACTAAGGGGCGATCTAATAACTATTCCCCATAGTGCCCCCAATAATGTGCCAGTATAAAATACCCCTTATTAGTGCCGGCAGTAGATGCCCCCATAATACTCATCTTCTCCTTCCCACAGTGCCCCCATAATGTGCCAGTATAAAATAACTTTTCTTAGTGCCCCAGTAGATGCCACCATAGTGCTTCTCTCCCCACTTCCCATATTGCCCCCATAATGTGTCAGCATAAAATAGCACTTCTTAGTGCCCCAAGTAAATGCCCCCATAGTGCTCCCTCCCTTCCCCATAGTGTCCCCCATATTATGCTAGTAAAAAATACCCCTTTTTAGTGCCCCCAGTAGATGCCCCGGTAGTGCTTCTGTCCTCCCTTCCCCATAGTGCCCCCTATATTGTGCTAGTAAAAATGCCCCTTCTTCGTGCACCTAGATGCCACCATAGTGCTCCTCTCCTGCATTGTGCCAAATAGAAAAAATAAAAAATAATCACTAATACAGCACTTACCTCCAGGCAGCTGTCAGCGATGCAGTGCAGGCCTCTTCCGACCTGTGTCCCACGCTGTACGCTGCCCGTCTTAGGTGGCATGATGATAATGACGTCATTGCGCCAACTCCACCGGCCTCTCCACCGAGGCGATCACCATACCTCGCCTAATTGGCGGTGAAGCCCTGAGTCAGGGATCATAAAAATAAATAAAAAACAGACTGCTTCTAGAGGGGGTCCAGATGCACTGGACCGCCCTGTGGGTACGCCACTGCTTTCTCCACAGCAGTAAGTGAACAGTTCACAAACTCCACAGTTTCAGAAATACTGCTACTCTTGGCCCAAAAGCACACAATCACAACTCTGATAAATTGTCCCTTTTATCTATGACAGCAACAAGGGGTTTTGTGTCCAGTATATAAGATATTTTATATACACGTAGTAAGCCACTCTGTGATTCTGAATAATATATATATGTGTTTTTTGAGGATACTTGTTCTCATTATGGAGAGCGCCTAGTATGTGTAATATGTGTGTGGAGTATTGTAGGCCAGGCAAGCATATGTAAGATATACTAACGGAAGATACGTGTCACCCAGGTTCCTGGCCTCGGTGAGGTAAGAACCCGATTTTTTCCCTGAAGTGTCAGTTCTGCAGTTGCAGGCTGACACTTCAGCTGTTAGTATGGCTGTAAAGCTGATCCAGGACGGTTCTTATTGGGAGCAGCCAAAAAGCAGGGTGGGTGGCTGTTCCCCACGGTTCCAGGCCGGGTTTTGGGTTGGGATAAAAACCTAGCCAGCAGTCTCAGCTGGGTGGATTATCCTTCATCTGTTAGTGGAGCTTTGTCTGTCTCAGTGTTGGAGCATGAGCGTTTGGGCCAGGACTAAGCCTGCTATATTGTTTGAGGACAAAGCACGTGGACTGCTGCTTCATCCAAGGACTTATGTGCTGCAGCCTGGTGTGAACACACACCAGACTCAAGGTGACTGTTTTTCCTTGGAACTGTTTTTTTGTCACTCTACGTCTCTGTGAATAAAACACTGCACTGTTTAAGTTAAAGACGTTGTCATTGCCTCTGTACTGTGTCTGCAAGCCTGTCTACCAGAGAAAAATATATATATCAGCTCGGGTATATTTAATCTATTTCATTTAATGTTTGTGTGTGTGTTGTTAAAAGATATCAACACTATCCACTATAACAGTGACTTCTACAGCACCCCGCCCCCAAAACAGTGACTCCACAGCCCCCCACCCCTTAACACGAACCCCCCACAGTGCCCCGTCCCTTAAAATTGGACCTCCACAGCAGCCCACCCCCTTAACTTTGACCTCTACAGCAGTCTTCCCCTTTAACAGTGACTTTCACAGCATACCACCCCCTTGACAGTGACCTCCACAGGGGCCCGTCCCCTTAATAGTGCCCTTTACTGGATCGAGGGTGTGTCCTTTTGAACAGCTCACTCTAAGACAGCGGCACTGTACTGTCTGAGTGTGAGCTGCAGGGAAAAAGTCATCCTCCCTCCCACCTCTGCAGCTGACAGAAGTTGATTTTTACCTTCATTTTTTATTCCCTGTCGGCTGAAGAGTGGAGGGGGCAGGACCTAACCAGATCGGGGGGGTGTCCTTTTGAACAGCTCACTCTAAGACAGCAGCACTGTACTGTCTGAGTGTGAGCTGCAGGGAGAAAGTCTCCCTCCTTCCTACCCCTGCAGCTGACAGAAGTTGATTTTTACCTTCATTTTTTCAATCCCCATTGGCTCAGGCGTGGGAGGGAGCGTGGCCTAACCCGATCTGGATGTGGCTTATCAGGACCTAGAAGTTGATTTTTAACTTCATTTTTTCAATCTCAGTCAGCTGAGGAGTGGGAGGGGGCTTGGCTTAGCAGGACCTGGGGGCGGGGTTTTAAGTATTTTCAGGGTGGACATATCTGGGGGCATGTCTGGGTTCCTTCCTGCAAGAGTGACGCCCCTCTGGGCACCTTACTGGCTCATTTGCATACCAAATAAACTGGATTTTCCGAGGATAAAAACATCTATTGCTGGAACAAAGGCACATCTTGAAATAAGGTACTAAGTGCTATTAGGCCATGGCGTTACTTTAATAGCAATTATCCTTGTGACAGATTTCCATTAAAGCTCTACAGCAGTGAAGATAAATGGCTGGGTTGTTATAGAAACCTGGAGTAAAACTGTATGTGGAGGCTAGAGGACTTGCGAGCTTCTATTGGCTGATAATGGTCATGTGACCAAGCTTCTATTGGCTAATGCATTTTTGGGAAATATCTCAGGAACGGTACGTCCTAGAGAGCTGAGACCTGCTCTAAAACCTTCCCGGACACCTGATGTGCCTGTGTGCCAAATTTTGTGATTGTAAATGTGACGGTGCGGATTCCTTTAGCGGTCATACACACACACACACACACACACACACATACACTCAGCTTTATATATTAGATATATATATTAGGGATGAGCGAATCGACTTCAGATGCTTCATCCGAAGTCGATTCGCATAACACTTCGTTTGAATACTGTACGGTATTAGAATGTATTGGCTCTGATGAGCTGACGTTATCATTTCATGAAGTCTCGTGAGACTTCGGATAATAATTAATTTATACTGTAAAAAACCTTTGTACTGGACTTGGGTTCGGTTCCAGGTGGTACCTTGCATTTAAATTTTTATTTTTTTGCAAGAAACCCAGAGGAGTGATGACTGGCTTACAGTACTCCTCAAGCATACTCCTCAACACTCTCCAAGGAGAAATAATACGCCAACTAAGATCTCTGTCTCTCTCCTCCTCCTCTCTCCGCCTCCCTCTCTTTCTCCAAATCACAATTAGGTTAAGACTAAGTTGACATTGCATTTGCACTGTACGTTAGGTGTATGTGCCAAACAAGTCCTAGCACATCTACCAAACTTATCCATAGGGCCAGACTGATCACTGATCATTGTTTGGGCATCTGTTTGGCAGTTTTACATGGCATATCATATTGTTTCTTTAAGTGTAGTGGATTACTCTATTTTATAGATGAGCAATCCACAAATGGAATTTACTACAGTTTACTGTAGCTTTTTTTTAAAATATATATATATAATGGAAGTCTGAACAGTGGTAAATGTTGGAAACTTCAGTTGGAGTTATACATATGTCTGAAGTATTTTTCAACTTGCAAACTGTGTTGCTATGTAACTCTAGCCTTATTCTTTTAGGAGGTCATAATCTAAAACAAATACTAGTCAGGATTGTGTTAGTAATTTGATCAGATATACACACTATTATAAGTGAAACCTACAGTAAGCAGCATGATAGAATATGGTACGGTTCACTGACCCACTGTGTTACAACATATCTGGTTTGGGCTAAACCTAGCAGTAAAATCTAAAAACTTACTGGTATTCAGCATAGAAATAATCTCTATTAGTAACAACTATAATGAAGTTAGTAATATATTGCAGAATGTGATACAAAGTCAGGAGGCAGAAGTCATAGTTAAGCCAGCAGTCAGGGTAGCCAGAGCTCATGCAAAATAGCAACTAGGCCAGAATGAGGACAGGCAACATGGAAGCCTAGTAAAAGGTTAGGGCAAGTAAATGAATAAGAAACCAGATCAGCAAAGGAGAAATCGTACTATTGAACACCTTTTTTCACCAAACAAGGACCTAGGGACCTAATTGGTCAGGCACCTGAATCATGTATTGGTCAGAAAGGGAAATGCAAGAGAAGAAGAATAAAATGCACTTTTAAGAAGTAGCAAAGCTGCTTGTATATATGAAGGAGCAGGACACATACAGCCCGGCAACCCATGATAAAGTTAATTTGCAAGAAGAAGGCAGCCAGTGAGTGTGACACCTTTTGATTTGTTTTTCTCTTCATACTGTCTATTGCAAATATTGTCTAAAGCGATATAATATACATAAAATTGAAATTCTATTTTTAGATAATAGTTCAAACCACAGTCATTCATACATACAGTAGTAGCTTTTTAGAAGGGGATTAGCCATAATTGACTTATTGATGTAATAATTGTTGTCCACTTATCTGTACTTATGCTTTCCCATAGGATGCTTAATGGCTTTTTATTCTATACCCTTTTCCAATACTGTAAATAAAGTAGGATTTAAAGAGAGGATTTACTGAATTGAAATTGCGGGCTCGCCAAATGAGTAACAATACACATAATAAATAGTTTTTGAATCAAATGCAAGTGCATTTAATGTGGCATTAGATTGGATATCAACATTGCTAAAATCAGTAGTGATTTTACCACTCAAAGGGGTTGATCACTATTAGGAAACATGCCTGCTTTTCCAGAAACAGCACTATGTCTGTCCATGTACTCTTGGAATTGCACCTCATCATTTAATAAAGAATAAGTGTCATCAGAAAATGACCTATTGTTTAAAGAGGACCTGTCACCACAAAATGTGGCGCAATCTGACATCACTATGTAATAGAGCAGGAGAAACTGAGCAGATTGATATATATTTTTTAGGGAAAATATTCAGTAAAATCTGTAATTTTTACCTTTATAGTTCTGCTTTTAACACTTCCTTTGAACAGTACATCAGTACAAGAGGGAGGGGTTATCAGTGACTGACAGCTATCTCTTATGGAAACTTATACACACAATGCTGTCAAAACCCATCCTTCCTGTACTGATGCTGTTCTCAGGAGGTGAAAAAAGCAGAGATATAAATGTTTAAATTACAGGTTTTACTGAATCGTTTCCCACAAAATATACATCAATCTGCTCAGATCCTCTTGCTTTATAACATGCTGCTTTCAGATTGCATTGAATATCAACGGATTGCATTATGGTGACAGGTCCTCTTTAATAAAGTTTTTAAGTTAGACAATTTTAAAGTACTGGTGGTTATTTATATATATATATATATATATGACTATGAAAATTGTAGATTCACAACGGAAGGCATCAAAACTATGAATTAACACATGTGGAATTATATACATAACAAAAAAGTGTGAAACAACTGAAAATATGTCATATTCTAGGTTCTTCAAGGTAGCCACCTTTTGCTTTGATTACTGCTTTGCACACTCTTGGCATTCTCTTGATGAGCTTCAAGAGGTAGTCACCTGAAATGGTCTTCCAACAGTCTTGAAGGAGATGCTTATGTCATGGAACCATGAACCAGACGTACAACAGAGATGAGTGGAAATAAGAAGGCTTTATTGGAAATCAAGCCGTAGCAAAAGTCCAAACGGATGGCTAAACCGAAGCAGGGTCTTGCGTAGACAGAGGTCAGGAACCAGGAGGGTGGTCAGACGAAGCCAGGATCAGGAACCAACGGGGTAGTCAGACGAAGCCAGGATCAGGAACCAACGGGGTAGTCAGACGAAGCCAGGATCAGGAACCAACGGGGTAGTCAGACGAGGCCAGGATCAGGAACCAGAAGCAGCAGCAGTCTTAGAAGCATGTGAACACAGGAGGACCAAGCAAGGAACTGAAGCCACAGACCTTCTATATATATGAGCTAGGCATCCAGCTCCTCCCAGTGGGAAGGAGGAGCCGCAGGGTGGGAGGCTACAAGAAACCCAGAAACCAAGATGGCCGCCAGCACATGTCAAACGAAGGAGAACAGTGAGAAGGTAAGACCATGACAGTACCTCCCCCTCAAGGGCCCCTCCTCCGCGGAGTAAGGAACGGTTTCAGAGGGAAGCGTGCGTGGAAGGCTCGGAGCAACGCAGGAGCATGGACATCTGCGGAGGGAACCCAGGAACGCTCCTCTGGACCATAACCACGCCAATGGACCAAAAACTGCAACCGACCGCGGACCAGGCGTGAGTCCAGGATATTGCTCACCTCATATTCCTCACGATTGCCCACTTGGACCGGACGGGGCCGAGGAACCGAGGAAGTGAAACGATTACACACCAATGGCTTCAACAGGGAGACATGAAACACGTTGGAGATCCGCATGCCAGGAGGAAGCGCAAGGGCATAGGCTACCGGGTTTACCCTGTGAAGCACTCGGAAGGGACCAACAAAGCGAGGCACCAGCTTGGGAGTGGGCACTCGAAGGTTGAGGTTGCGGGTGGACAACCATACACGGTCTCCGCCCTGGTAGGAAGGAGCGGGCGCTCGTCTGCGATTAGCCTGGAGTCTCTGGCGTTGCGCAGAGACCTCAAGGGACCTCTGGATCTGTACCCAAGAAGTACGTAGGACGGAAAGGTGATCCTCCACAGCCGGAGTATCCTGGGGAGAGAATACCTCCGGTAACACGGCAGGTTGGAACCCATAATTGGCCATGAAGGGAGACGTCCCAGAGGAAGAGTTCACCGCCGTGTTCCTGGCAAACTCAGCCTAAGGCAGGAGGTCAACCCAATTGTCTTGGTGATCGGAGACATAGCAACGAAGGAATTGCTCCAAGGCCTGATTGGATCGTTCTGCGGCCCCATTGGACTGAGGGTGGTAGGCCGAGGAGAAAGAGAGATGAATCCCCAACTGGGAGCAAAAGGCGCGCCAGAACCTGGACACAAACTGACTCCCCCGATCTGACACAATCTCCTTGGGCAAACCGTGCAACCGGAAGACCTCCCTGGCAAAAATCGAGGCCAACTCTTGTGCAGAGGGTAACTTCTTGAGAGGAACACAGTGGCACATTTTGGAAAACCGATCCACAATCATGAGAATGACCGTATGGCCTCGGGATGCAGGGAGGTCCACAATGAAATCCATCCCCAGGTGTGACCATGGACGCTCCCCGGTGGCTATGGGTTGCAAAAGGCCCAACGGAAGGTGCCGAGGGGACTTACTCTGGGCACAAACGGAGCATGCCGCTACATATGCGGCGATGTCGGAACGTAGAGAAGGCCACCAGAACAGACGTGAAACCGCCCAGGACAGCTGATTCTTTCCAGGGTGCCCCGCGGCCTTGGAGTTATGGTAGGTTCGCAACAACCGAGTGCGCAACTCCTCAGGCACAAAACATCTGCCGTTGGGTCTCCCAGAGGGAGCACCAGATTGAGCCGCCAAAATCTGCTCACCCAGAGGAGAGGTCAGGCTGGTGCGAATAGCGGCCAGGATCTGATTCGGGGGTATGACCGTAGTCGGAATCGACTCCTCCCCGGACAGCTCGGAGTACTGCCGTGATAAGGCATCCGCTCTGATGTTCTTGGAGCCGGGTAGGTAGGAGACCACGTAATTAAAACGTGACAAGAACAGAGCCCATCTGGCCTGACGTGGTGTCAATCTCTTGGCCTCAGAGAGGTAGGTCAGATTCTTGTGGTCCGTCAGGATGAGAACCGGAACCACCGAGCCCTCGAGCAAGTGCCTCCATTCTTTAAGGGCCTGCACGATGGCCAATAACTCCCTGTCACCAATCTGATAGTTGCACTCCGCGGAAGACAGTTTCCGGGAGTAAAACCCACAAGGAAGCAGAGGACCCTCTGGTGTTCTACGCTGAGACAGGAGGGCGCCTACTCCCGTCTCAGACGCGTCCACCTCGAGGACAAAAGGCAACCCAGGGTTGGGATGCGACAGAATCGAAGCCGACACAAAGGCGGACTTTAGAGCCTCAAAAGCTCGGATGGCCTCGAGCGGCCAGACCTGAGGATTACTGCCCTTCCTGGTCAGATCCGTGAGAGGCTTGGCTAGCATGGAAAAGTCCCTGATGAACTTCCGATAATAATTGGCGAAGCCCAAAAAGCGCTGCAGGGCACGAAGCCCACTGGGCTGGGGCCACTGTAAGACAGCCGAAACCTTCTCAGGATCCATGGAGAACCCCTCAGCGGAAATGATGTAACCTAAGAAGGTTACCTGGGATCGGTGAAATTCGCATTTCTCAAGCTTACCGAACAGCTTGTTCTCTCGTAAGCGTTGCAACACTCGTCTGACATCCAGAATGTGGGCCTCCATGGATGCAGAATATACCAAGATGTCATCCAAATAGATCACCACACACTGCTGCAACAGGTCACGGAAAACATCGTTGATGAATTCCTGGAAGACTGCGGGCGCATTGCACAACCCAAAGGGCATAACCAAGGATTCATAATGACCGGTCCTGGTGTTAAACGCGGTCTTCCACTCATCGCCCGCCTTGATCCTTACCAGGTTATATGCCGCCCTCAGGTCGAGTTTGGTAAAGACCGTGGCCCCTTTGAGGCGATCGAACAGCTCGGAAATCAAGGGTATCGGGTAAGCGTTCTTGATCGTGATGCGATTGAGACCCCTGTAATCGATGCAAGGCCTCAACTCGCCGCCCTTCTTTTTTACAAAGAAAAATCCAGCCCCTGCCGGGGACGAGGATTTGCGAATGTGTCCGCGTGAAAGCGCCTCCCTCACGTACTCCTCCATGGCCTCATTCTCCGCTACCGACAGTGGATAGACTTTGCCACGAGGAGGAACGGCACCGGATTGTAACTCTATGGCACAATCGTATGGGCGGTGCGGAGGTAGGGCAACCGCGCGCATCTTATCGAATACATCCCGGTACTCTTCGTATTCAGGAGGCAACAGAGAGTCCGAGGAAGTACACAGCAACTTGACAGGCCCATGGATGCAACTAGCCCCACACTGCGGTGACCACGAGAGGATCTCGACCGATCTCCAATCGAAAGTCGGATTATGCTTCTGGAGCCAGGGGTACCCCAAGACCACCGAGTAGTGTGGAGACGAAATAACCTGGAGACAGACCGACTCTCTGTGAACGGCACCAATGGCTATCCCCACTGGAAGGGTCTCATGAGTCACGTGTGGCGGCAGAAGGGGTCTGCCGTCTATCGCCTCAAGAGCCAGTGGGGAACCTCGAGGCTGCAGAGGAATGGAATTGGCGGCAACGAACACTCTATCAATGAACAAACCACCAGCACCAGAGTCCACCAACGCCTGGGTCGTCACCGAGCCCCCGACCCAGGAGAGGACAACCGTGATCAGTGGTTTGTCAACACGGGAAACCGGGGACGAGGAGACTCCACCCAAGATCTGCCCCCGACAGGACCTCAGGTGCGAGCGTTCTCCCGGACGGTTCGGACATGCCAACCGAAAATGCCCACCGAGAACACAGTACATGCATCGGCCCTCGCGTCTCCGGAGTACCCTCTCCCCCTCAGACAGGCGAGCAAACCCCCGCTGCATGGGTTCACCCCCAGACAAGTCATCCCCAGGAGGCGTGGGAGGAGAGGGAGTCACGGGTGGGACAGCAAACGTAGGCGCCAATCTGTTAGGAGACCTCCGCAGGCTCTCCTTAAAGGAAGGTCTCTCCCTGAGTCTGGTGTCAATCAAAATCAGGAAAGAAATAAGAGACTCGAGCTCCACTGGTAGGTCCTTAGCTGCAACCTCATCCTTCAAGGCATCCGAGAGACCATGAGAGAAAGCAGCGACCAGAGCCTCATTATTCCAGCCCACCTCTGCTGCCAGGGTACGAAACTCAATGGCGTATTCAGCTACGGATCGTGAACCCTGTCTGATGGACATAAGGAGCTTCGCAGCAGAGGCAGCACGAGCCGGCACATCGAATACCTTCCGAAGAGAAGCAACAAAACCGGAAAACTCGGCAACCACCGGATTGTTGTTCTCCCATAAAGGGCTGGCCCAGGCCAAGGCCTTGTCCGAGAGCAGCGAGATCAAGAAGCCCACCTTTGATCTCTCAGTAGGAAAGGCATGTGGCAGCAACTCGAAATAAATGCCCACCTGGTTAAGGAAACCTCGGCACTGAGTTGGCTCTCCCCCAAAGCGCTGTGGAAGGGGGGCAGAACCGGTCATACCCCGAGACACCGCAGGCGCAGCAACAGGTGTCGGGGTAGACTCTGGCGCAACAACCGGAGCGGCAGTAGGAGCGGGCCCAGGAGCGACAACCGACCCATCGGCAACGGAAGCGAAATGAGCCGTGCGTTCAAGCAGGGTTTGCAACGCCACAGCGAACCGACCCAACAGGTGATCCTGCTGATCAAGTCTGGCAACCAGCGTAGGTAGCGAGGATGGCCCTGTACCGTCAGAATTCATGGCTTGGTCCTAATGTCATGGAACCATGAACCAGACGTACAACAGAGATGAGTGGAAATAAGAAGGCTTTATTGGAAATCAAGCCGTAGCAAAAGTCCAAACGGATGGCTAAACCGAAGCAGGGTCTTGCGTAGACAGAGGTCAGGAACCAGGAGGGTGGTCAGACGAAGCCAGGATCAGGAACCAACGGGGTAGTCAGACGAAGCCAGGATCAGGAACCAACGGGGTAGTCAGACGAAGCCAGGATCAGGAACCAACGGGGTAGTCAGACGAGGCCAGGATCAGGAACCAGAAGCAGCAGCAGTCTTAGAAGCATGTGAACACAGGAGGACCAAGCAAGGAACTGAAGCCACAGACCTTCTATATATATGAGCTAGGCATCCAGCTCCTCCCAGTGGGAAGGAGGAGCCGCAGGGTGGGAGGCTACAAGAAACCCAGAAACCAAGATGGCCGCCAGCACATGTCAAACGAAGGAGAACAGTGAGAAGGTAAGACCATGACAGCTTAGCACTTGTTGGCCCTTTTGCCTTCACTCTGCGGTCCAGCTCACCCCAAACCATCTCGATTGGGTTCAGGTCCGGTGACTGTGGAGGCCAGGTCATCTGGCGCAGCACCCCATCACTCTCATTCATGGTAAAATAGCCCTTGCACAGCCTGGAGGTGTGTTTGGGGTCATTGTCCTGTTGAAAAATAAATGATGGTCCAACTAAACGCAAACCGGATGGAATAGCATGCCGCTGCAAGATGCTGTGGTAGCCATGCTGGTTCAGTATGCCTTCAATTTTGAATAAATCCCCAACAGTGTCACCAGCAAAGCACCCCCACACCATCACACCTCCTCCTCCATGCTTCACAGTGGGAACCAGGCATGTAGAGTCCATCCGTTCACCTTTTCTGCGTCGCACAGACACGGTGGTTGGAACCAAAGATCTCAAATTTTGACTCATCAGACCAAAGCACAGATTTCCACTGGTCTAATATCCATTCATTGTGTTCTTAAGCCCAAACAAGTCTCTTCTGCTTGTTGCCTGTCCATAGCAGTGGTTTCCTAGCAGATATTCTACCATGAAGGCCTGATTCACACAGTCTCCTCTTAACAGTTGTTCTAGAGATGTATCTGCTGCTAGAACTCTGTGTGGCATTGACCTGGTCTCGAATCTGAGCTGCTGTTAACCTGCGATTTCTGAGGCTGGTGACTCGGATAAACTTATCCTCTGCAGCAGAGGTGACTCTTGGTCTTCCTTTCCTGGGGCGGTCCGCATGTGAGCCAGTTTCTTTGTAACGCTTGATGGTTTTTGTGACTGCACTTGGGGACACTTTCAAACTTTTCCCAATTTTTCAGATTGACTGACCTTTATTTCTTAAAGTAATGATGGCCACTCGTTTTTCTTTACTTAGCTGCTTTTTTTCTTGCCATAATACAAATTCTAACAGTCTATTCAGTAGGACTATCAGCTGTGTATCCACCTGACTTCTCCACAACGCAACTGATGGTCCCAACCCCATTTATAAGGCAAGAAATCCCACTTATTAAACCTGACAGGACACACCTGTGAAGTGAAAACCATTTCAGGTGACTACCTCTTGAAGCTCATCAAGAGAATGCCAAGAGTGTGCAAAGCAGTAATCAAAGCAAAATGTGGCTACTTTGAAGAACCTAGAATATGACATATTTTCAGTTGTTTCACACTTTTTTGTTATGTATATAATTCCACATGTGTTAATTCATAGTTTTGATGCCTTCAGTGTGAATCTACAATTTTCATAGTCATGAAAATAAAGAAAACTCTTTGAATGAGTAGGTGTGTCCAAACTTTTGGTCTGTACTATATAAATATATATATATATATATATATATATATATATATATATAGTGGTGATATGCACAGTATAAGTGCAATGGTTTCAGCAAAGTGTAGTTTGCTGAGACAGTTTTGTCTAGATGTTGTTTTGGGCTGGATTTCATGTGGACTGGGGGATAGGTTTGGTAGTTGGATCTGCCCGTCCAAACCCTTCCACTACATTATTATAGTATTATCTTTTTCTGGAGGTGATCGCAAAACAACCCTCTGTGTATGACTTGGAGGGAGAAAGGCTGAGGAAGCCTGAGAGAGAGGGGATCCTGGGAGGCTCTGTGTGGTGTCAGCCAGGAGGGCTGAGGGGCTATGAGGCTTTGTAAAGCCTGAAGTTTGGGGGCCCAGCTACACCTACGGAAAGAGGGTCGCAGTTGAAAGGACTTCTGGATAGGGTTGAGCGAACCCAAACTGTGAAGTTTGGGTTCATTCCAAAATTTAGGGTTTATGGACCCCGGACCCGAACCCGAACATTTCTGTAAAAGTACGGGTTTGGGTTCAGTGTTCAGCCATTTCTTAGTGCTTTTTGAAAGGCTGCAGAGCAGCCAATCAACAAGCGTTTAACTGTGTGACCTTAGAAGCTATCACAGCCATGCCATTTGTAGGCATTGGCCTGTGCAGAATGTGACCCATCCTTTATATAAGCTTATTTAAGCTAGAAATATAGCTACAATTTCTGGCTTTAAAAAAAACACTCTTTTTGGGTAAAATACACAATTTTACAGCCCTTGCTGTATGTGCACGTGTTAAATTCAAGCGTTATATACTGCTGTCGTATTCTGTTATAAAAAAACACAAATTTTGGGCAAAAAAACTTAATTTTGCAGCCTTTGCTGCATATGTCATTGTGAGATACACCCTTTAGATACTGTGGTTCTATTCTGCTATTTATAAAACAACCATTTTGGGCAAAAATCATTAATTGCGGCCTAGTCTGGATCTGTACGTGTGAGATACACACTTTAGATGCTGTGGTTCTATTCTGCTATTAATAAAACACCCTTTTTGGGCAAAATGCACAATTCTACAGCACTTGCTGCATCTGCACGTGTGAAATTCAAGGGTCATGTACTGCTGTCATATTCTGTTATAAAAAAAACACCCATTTTGGGCAAAAAAAATAATTTTGCAGCCTTTGTTGCATATGTCATTGTGAGACACACCCTTTTAGATACTGTGGTTCTATTCTGCTATTAATAAAACACCCATTTTGGGCAAAAATCTTTAATTGCGGCCTAGTCTGGATCTGTTTGTGTGAGATACACCCTTTACATACTGTGGTTCTATTCTGCTATTAATAAAAAAAACATTTTGGTAAAAAATCTTTAATTGCAGCCTAGTCTGCATCTGTACGTGTGTGATACCCACTTTAGATACTGTGGTTCTATTCTGCTATTAATTAAATACCTTTTTGGGCAAAATACACAATTTTACAGCCCTTGCTGCATCTGCACGTGTGAAACTTAAAGGATAAATATTGCTGTCATATTCTGTTATTAAAAAAAACACCCATTTTGGGCAAAATATAAAATTTTACAGCCCTTGCTACATCTGCACGTGTGAAATTAAAGGGTTATGTACTGCTGTCATATTCTGCTATCAAAAAAACACCCATTTTGGTAAAAAACTTAATTTTGCTGCATATGTCATTGTGAGACACCAGCACAGCAGAAGAGGGAGCAGGGTGCAAAAGCGGAGCTGCCATCCCCTAGACAGTACACCTGCTACTGCCCACCTCAGCAAGGTACCGGGCACACCAAAGCCAGCTCCAAGGAGTTCCCTGGCATGGCAGTTCTTCAGACAATGTGCTGATGACAAGACACGAGTGGTTTGCACGCTGTGCAATCAGAGCCTGAAGCGAGGCATAAACGTTCTCAACCTGAGCACAACCTGCATGACCAGGCATCTAAGTGCAAAGAACGAGCTGCAGTGGAGTAGACACCTCAAAAACAAAGAAAGGTCTCTGGCTCCTCCTGCTTCTTCTTCTGCTGCAGTCTCTGCCTCTTCATCCACCTCTGGAGTGACCTGCCAGCAACAACACCATCTGGGTCACCAAGCATCTCCACAATGTTCCATGGAAGCGTTCAGCTCTCCATCTCCCAAACACTGGAGCGGAAGAGGAAATACTCCCCTACCCATCCCCGATCGCTGGCCCTGAATGCCAGCATTTCAAAATGACTGGCCTTTGAAATGCTGTCATTCCATCTGGTGGAGACGGAGAGTTTTAAAAGCCTTATGGCAGAGGCTGTTTCACAGTACATCGTCCCCAGCTGCCACTACTTTTCCAGGCGAGCCATCCCTTCCCTGCACAAGTAAGTGGGGGACAAAATCAGGTGTGCACTGTGCAATGCCATCTGTGGCAAGTTGCACCTCTCTACAGATACGTGGACCAGCAAGCACTGAAAGGGACATTATATCTCAATAACAGCACACTGGGTAAATGCAGTGGTGGCTGGGCCTGAGGCGGATAGCAGGTTGCCGCATGTCCTTCCACCACCGAGGATTGCAGGGTGCTTTAGTTTGCCTCCTGTTGCTTCCTCCTCTTACTCCGCTTCCTCATCCTCTACCTGCTCCTCATCCGGTCAGCGTAACACCTTCATCCCCAACTTCAGCACAGCCAGGGGTAAACGACAGCAAGCAGTTTTAAAACGTATCTGTTTGGGGTACAAACCCCAAACCGTGCAGGAGCTGTGGACGGGCCTTGAACAACAGACTGATGAGTGGTTGGTGCCAGTGAGCCTCAAGCCCAGCCTGGTGGTGTGCGATAATTTGCGAAATCTTGTAGCAGCTCTGGGACTAGCCGGTTTAACGCACATCCTTTGCCTGGCACATGTGCTGAATTTGGTGGTGCAGAGGTTCCTTCAAAATTACCCCGATATGTCAGAGCTGCTGCAAAAAGTGTGGGCCGTCTGTGCGCGCTTTCGAATTCTCACCCTGCTGCTGCTCGACTGTCACTGCTGCAGCGTAACTTTGGCCTTTCTGCTCACCGCCTCATATGCGACGTGCCCACAAGGTGGAACTCCACCTTGCACATGCTGGCCAGACTGTGCGAGCAGTGGAGTTTCAGCTACAGCACACACGGGTGAGTCGCTCTGCGGGACAGCACTGCTTCTCCACCAATGACTGGGCCTCCATCTCAGTCTATAAAAGTGGCTTCTTAGTGTACTACTCAGACAACATCGTTCCCAGCAGCGAACTGGGAGTGCAAGATGCATCCAGACATCCTCCCCATGATGTTCCTGAACCATTTTGTTGGTGTTTCCATCAATTCCTGACCTTTTCCTATGAACCAGACACCCTCCCCTCTTCAGAGCAGGGGGTGCCTGGTTTAATGCTCAAGTTCTCCCATTGACCTTCATTGTGCTCGGGTGCTCAGTAGAGCACCCGAGCATCCCAAGTTGTTCGACCCGAGCACGTTGGTGCTCGATCAACACTATTTAAAATATATAACTGCACCGCTGACCTGCAAATATGTTTTTTCTTTTTCCACTAATACATGCCACAAAAGGCTTTACAACATATAACTGCACCGCTGACTGGCAAATATATATTTTCTTTTTCCACTAATACATGCCACAAAAGGCTTTAGAACAGATAACTGCACCGCTGGTCGGCAATTTTTTTTTCTTTTTCCACTAATACACGCCACAATAGATTTTAAAACAGATAACTGCACAGCTGACTGGCAAATATATTTTTTATTTTTTAATTAATACAAAAAAAGTGCTTTAGAACATATAACTGCACCGCTGAACTGCAAATATATTTTAATTTTGCTACTTATACACAACAAAAAGAGCTGTCATTTTAGCACTTCACCACACCACGGCTAATAAGCCCTTTTTTTCCAACTAATACAAGCCAAAAATGCTTTAGAACATATAACTGCACCGCACAAGGGCAAATAAGAAGTAGAAATATTTTATTGAAATAAACCTTGTTAATGCCTGTAACAAACAGCACTTGTACCCTAATAAGAGCGGTTTCCTGGAATTACTGAGCTGGATTGTTCCTATTACTAAGGCTGTAACCTCCCCTACTGAACCCTGTTCAATATAAATGCTGTGGAATGAATCCTCGCTATCCTTTCTCTACACCTTGAATAATCTTTCCCTGCATTTATAAATTGTATATATTTTTTTTTTTGCACAATGAAGTTTTTTCTATCACTGTCCCTAGTGCCTGCTGAATTCTCTCCCTGCACTAAGTACACTGGAAAATGGCAGAATCTAAGATGACTGAGGCCATTTTAAGGGCTGTGACATCACAGGGCTGGCTGGCTGCTGATTGGCTGCATGCATGGCATTATGGGTGATCCCACCTTCCCAGAGGGTCTTTTTCCATGTCCTCAAACGTGCAACAGCCATTTTAGGAAAAAATTTGATTTGTTACCACGAAGCATGAGGAAATTTGGCTTCGGTGCAAATCAAATTTTTCCTGAAATTCAGATCGAATTCCACTTTGTCAGCTTCGATTCGCTCATGTCTAATAATAGATAAAGAAATAAAACATATCAAGCAATTTCATATTTGATTCAACTTTGTAGATAAAAGAAAAATTACTTTGATATTGCATTTGGGACATCAATATTGTGGTTGCTCCAAGCTATTTCTACTTTCTTATGCAGTGAAAACTTTATAGAAATAGTGTTATGTATGAATATTTGTTATCTTCTTGTATGCTTGAGGGTTTCTAAGGACCCAAATGACATATGAGTTGTAGGTTATCTAACTGATAGAGAACACTGGAACAATTGGAGAGAACTAGACTGATTTCAGTTAAAATTTCATGTTATGGAAGCGTCTTTATTAGGGATGAGCGAACTCGAACTGTATAGTTCGAGTTCGTACCGAATTTTGGGGTGTCCGTGACACGGACCCGAACCCGGACATTTTCGTAAAAGTCCGGGTTCGGGTTCGGTGTTCGTCGCTTTCTTGGCGCTTTTGTGACGCTTTCTTGGCGCTTTTTGAAAGGCTGCAAAGCAGCCAATCAACAAGCGTCATACTACTTGCCCCAAGAGGCCGTCACAGCCATGCCTACTATTGGCATGGCTGTGATTGGCCAGAGCACCATGTGACCCAGCCTCTATTTAAGCTGGAGTCACATAGCGCCGCCCGTCACTCTGCTCTGATTAGCGTAGGGAGAGGTTGCGGATGCGACAGTAGGGCGAGATTAGGCAGATTAACTCCTCCAAAGGACTTCACTTGATTAATCGATCGATCTGCAGCTGTGCATCATTGAGCTGCTGAAATTCAAATGCTCACTCACTGTTTTTAGGCTGCCCAGACCGTTTGTCAGTCACTTTTTTCTGGGGTGATCGGCGGCCATTTTGTGTCTTGTGCGGTGCTGCGACCAAGTGCATCCAAGCTGCGACCAAGTGCATTTAACCCTCAATGGTGTGGTTGTTTTTTGGCTAAAGCCTACATCAGGGTGAAGCTGTCACACCAAGTGCATTTAACCAGCAATAGTCTGTTCATTTTTTGGCCATATACTACATCAGGGGCAAGCTGCGCCCGTCACCAAGTGCATTTAACCCTCAGTAGTGTGGTGCGTCAAGCTGTGACACCAAGTGCATTTAACCAGCAACAGTCTGTTCATTTTTTGGCCATATACTAAATCAGGGGCAAGCTGCGCCCGTCACCAAGTGCATTTAACCAGCAATAGTGTGGTTATTTTTTGGCCATATCCCAGTCTAATTCTGTCACTAAATCCATACCGGTCACCCAGCGCCTAAATACTAGGCCTCAAATTTATATCCCGCTAAATCTCTCGTTACCGCTGTCCTGTTGTGGCTGGGAAAGTTATTTAGTGTCCGTCAAAGCACATTTTTTGTTCTGGGTTGAAGTACAATTCCCAATTTAGCAATTTCATAATTTAGTGGTTCCTGCTATATCAGAGCTATTTGAAATCTATCCCTAAAAGGGTATATAATATTCAAGGTGCACATTGGGTCATTCAGAATAACTTCACACACACCCGCTACTGTGTATTTCTAAGTCTAATTCTGTCACTAAACCCATACCTGTCACCCAGCGCCTAAATACTAGGCCTCAAATTTATATCCTGCTAAATCTCTCGTTAACGCTGTCCTGTTGTGGCTGGGAAAGTTATTTAGTGTCCGTCAAAGCACATTTTTTGTTCTGGGTTTAAATACAATTCCCAATTTAACAATTTCATAATTTAGTGGTTTCTGCTATATCAGAGCTATTTGAAATCTATCCCTAAAAGGGTATATAATATTCAAGGTGCACATTGGGTCATTCAGAATAACTTCACACACACCCGCTACTGTGTATTTCCAAGTCTAATTCTGTCACTAAACCCATACCTGTCACCCAGCGCCTAAATACTAGGCCTCAAATTTATATCCTGCTAAATCTCTCGTTACCGCTGTCCTGTTGTGGCTGGGAAAGTTATTTAGTGTCCGTCAAAGCACATTTTTTGTTCTGGGTTGAAATACAATTCCCAATTTAGCAATTTCATAATTTAGTGGTTTCTGCTATATCAGAGCTATTTGAAATCTATCCCTAAAAGGGTATATAATATTCAAGGTGCACATTGGGTCATTCAGAATAACTTCACACACACCCGCTACTGTGTATTTCTAAGTCTAATTCTGTCACTAAACCCATACCTGTCACCCAGCGCCTAAATACTAGGCCTCAAATTTATATCCTGCTAAATCTCTCGTTAACGCTGTCCTGTTGTGGCTGGGAAAGTTATTTAGTGTCCGTCAAAGCACATTTTTTGTTCTGGGTTTAAATACAATTCCCAATTTAACAATTTCATAATTTAGTGGTTTCTGCTATATCAGAGCTATTTGAAATCTATCCCTAAAAGGGTATATAATATTCAAGGTGCACATTGGGTCATTCAGAATAACTTCACACACACCCGCTACTGTGTATTTCCAAGTCTAATTCTGTCACTAAACCCATACCTGTCACCCAGCGCCTAAATACTAGGCCTCAAATTTATATCCTGCTAAATCTCTCGTTAACGCTGTCCTGTTGTGGCTGGGAAAGTTATTTAGTGTCCGTCAAAGCACATTTTTTGTTCTGGGTTGAAATACAATTCCCAATTTAGCAATTTCATAATTTAGTGGTTTCTGCTATATCAGAGCTATTTGAAATCTATCCCTAAAAGGGTATATAATATTCAAGGTGCACATTGGGTCATTCAGAATAACTTCACACACACCCGCTACTGTGTATTTCTAAGTCTAATTCTGTCACTAAACCCATACCTGTCACCCAGCGCCTAAATACTAGGCCTCAAATTTATATCCTGCTAAATCTCTCGTTAACGCTGTCCTGTTGTGGCTGGGAAAGTTATTTAGTGTCCGTCAAAGCACATTTTTTGTTCTGGGTTTAAATACAATTCCCAATTTAACAATTTCATAATTTAGTGGTTTCTGCTATATCAGAGCTATTTGAAATCTATCCCTAAAAGGGTATATAATATTCAAGGTGCACATTGGGTCATTCAGAATAACTTCACACACACCCGCTACTGTGTATTTCTAAGTCTAATTCTGTCACTAAACCCATACCTGTCACCCAGCGCCTAAATACTAGGCCTCAAATTTATATCCTGCTAAATCTCTCGTTAACGCTGTCCTGTTGTGGCTGGGAAAGTTATTTAGTGTCCGTCAAAGCACATTTTTTGTTCTGGGTTTAAATACAATTCCCAATTTAACAATTTCATAATTTAGTGGTTTCTGCTATATCAGAGCTATTTGAAATCTATCCCTAAAAGGGTATATAATATTCAAGGTGCACATTGGGTCATTCAGAATAACTTCACACACACCCGCTACTGTGTATTTCTAAGTCTAATTCTGTCACTAAACCCATACCTGTCACCCAGCGCCTAAATACTAGGCCTCAAATTTATATCCTGCTAAATCTCTCGTTAACGCTGTCCTGTTGTGGCTGGGAAAGTTATTTAGTGTCCGTCAAAGCACATTTTTTGTTCTGGGTTTAAATACAATTCCCAATTTAACAATTTCATAATTTAGTGGTTTCTGCTATATCAGAGCTATTTGAAATCTATCCCTAAAAGGGTATATAATATTCAAGGTGCACATTGGGTCATTCAGAATAACTTCACACACACACGCTTCTGTGCATTTCCAAGTCTAATTCTGTCACTAAATCCATACCGGTCACCCAGCGCCTAAATACTAGGCCTCAAATTTATATCCCGCTGAATTTGAATACAATACATTGGGCCAAATAATATATTTGTTGTTGTGGTGAACCATAACAATGAGAAAAACATCTAGTAAGGGACGCGGACGTGGACATGGTCGTGGTGGTGTTAGTGGACCCTCTGGTGCTGGGAGAGGACGTGGCCGTTCTGCCACATCCACACGTCCTAGTGTACCAACTACCTCAGGTCCCAGTAGCCGCCAGAATTTACAGCGATATATGGTGGGGCCCAATGCCTTTCTAAGGATGGTAAGGCCTGAGCAGGTACAGGCATTAGTCAATTGGGTGGCCGACAGTGGATCCAGCACGTTCACATTATCTCCCACCCAGTCTTCTGCAGAAAGCGCACAGATGGCGCCTGAAAACCAACCCCATCAGTCTGTCACATCACCCCCATGCATACCAGGGAAACTGTCTCAGCCTCAAGTTATGCAGCAGTCTCTTATGCTGTTTGAAGACTCCGCTGGCAGGGTTTCCCAAGGGCATCCACCTAGCCCTTCCCCAGCGGTGAAAGACATAGAATGCACTGACGCACAACCACTTATGTTTCCTGATGATGAGGACATGGGAATACCACCTCAGCATGTCTCTGATGATGACGAAACACAGGTGCCAACTGCTGCGTCTTTCTGCAGTGTGCAGACTGAACAGGAGGTCAGGGATCAAGACTGGGTGGAAGACGATGCAGGGGACGATGAGGTCCTAGACCCCACATGGAATGAAGGTCGTGCCACTGACTTTCACAGTTCGGAGGAAGAGGCAGTGGTGAGACCGAGCCAACAGCGTAGCAAAAGAGGGAGCAGTGGGCAAAAGCAGAACACCCGCCGCCAAGAGACTCCGCCTGCTACTGACCGCCGCCATCTGGGACCGAGCACCCCAAAGGCAGCTTCAAGGAGTTCCCTGGCATGGCACTTCTTCAAACAATGTGCTGACGACAAGACCCGAGTGGTTTGCACGCTGTGCCATCAGAGCCTGAAGCGAGGCATTAACGTTCTGAACCTGAGCACTACCTGCATGACCAGGCACCTGCATGCAAAGCATGAACTGCAGTGGAGTAAACACCTTAAAACCAAGGAAGTCACTCAGGCTCCCCCTGCTACCTCTTCTGCTGCTGCCGCCTCGGCCTATTCTGCTGCTGCCGCCTCGGCCTCTTCCTCCGCCTCTGGAGGAACGTTGGCACCTGCCGCCCAGCAAACAGGGGATGTACCACCAACACCACCACCACCACCTCCGTCACCAAGCGTCTCAACCATGTCACACGCCAGCGTTCAGCTCTCCATCTCACAAACATTTGATAGAAAGCGTAAATTCCCACCTAGCCACCCTCGATCCCTGGCCCTGAATGCCAGCATTTCTAAACTACTGGCCTATGAAATGCTGTCATTTAGGCTGGTGGACACAGACAGCTTCAAACAGCTCATGTCGCTTGCTGTCCCACAGTATGTTGTTCCCAGCCGGCACTACTTCTCCAAGAGAGCCGTGCCTTCCCTGCACAACCAAGTATCCGATAAAATCAAGTGTGCACTGCGCAACGCCATCTGTGGCAAGGTCCACCTAACCACAGATACGTGGACCAGTAAGCACGGCCAGGGACGCTATATCTCCCTAACTGCACACTGGGTAAATGTAGTGGCAGCTGGGCCCCAGGCGGAGAGCTGTTTGGCGCACGTCCTTCCGCCGCCAAGGATCGCAGGGCAACATTCTTTGCCTCCTGTTGCCACCTCCTCCTTCTCGGCTTCCTCCTCCTCTTCTTCCACCTGCTCATCCAGTCAGCCACACACCTTCACCACCAACTTCAGCACAGCCCGGGGTAAACGTCAGCAGGCCATTCTGAAACTCATATGTTTGGGGGACAGGCCCCACACCGCACAGGAGTTGTGGCGGGGTATAGAACAACAGACCGACGAGTGGTTGCTGCCGGTGAGCCTCAAGCCCGGCCTGGTGGTGTGTGATAATGGGCGAAATCTCGTTGCAGCTCTGGGACTAGCCAATTTGACGCACATCCCTTGCTTGGCGCATGTGCTGAATTTGGTGGTGCAGAAGTTCATTCACAACTACCCCGACATGTCAGAGCTGCTGCATAAAGTGCGGGCCGTCTGTTCGCGCTTCCGGCGTTCACATCCTGCTGCTGCTCGCCTGTCTGCGCTACAGCGTAACTTCGGCCTTCCCGCTCACCGCCTCATATGCGACGTGCCCACCAGGTGGAACTCCACCTTGCACATGCTGGACAGACTGTGCGAGCAGCAGCAGGCCATAGTGGAGTTTCAGCTGCAGCACGCACGGGTCAGTCGCACTACAGAACAGCACCACTTCACCACCAATGACTGGGCCTCCATGCGAGACCTGTGTGCCCTGTTGCGCTGTTTCGAGTACTCCACCAACATGGCCAGTGGCGATGACACCGTTATCAGCGTTACAATACCACTTCTATGTCTCCTTGAGAAAACACTTAGGGCGATGATGGAAGAGGAGGTGGCCCAGGAGGAGGAGGAGGAGGAGGAGGAGGAAGAGGGGTCATTTTTAGCACTTTCAGGCCAGTCTCTTCGAAGTGACTCAGAGGGAGGTTTTTGGCAACAGCAGAGGCCAGGTACAAATGTGGCCAGCCAGGGCCCACTACTGGAGGACGAGGAGGACGAGGATGAGGAGGAGGTGGAGGAGGATGAGGATGAAGCATGGTCACAGCGGGGTGGCACCCAACGCAGCGTGGTCACTGGTGCGTGGCTGGGGGGAAAGGCAGGACGATGACGATACGCCTCCCACAGAGGACAGCTTGTCCTTACCCCTGGGCAGCCTGGCACACATGAGCGACTACATGCTGCAGTGCCTGCGCAACGACAGCAGAGTTGCCCACATTTTAACCTGTGCGGACTACTGGGTTGCCACCCTGCTGGATCCACGCTACAAAGACAATGTGCCCACCTTACTTCCTGCACTGGAGCGTGATAGGAAGATGCGCGAGTACAAGCGCACGTTGGTAGACGCGCTACTGAGAGCATTCCCAAATGTCACAGGGGAACAAGTGGAAGCCCAAGGCCAAGGCAGAGGAGGAGCAAGAGGTCGCCAAGGCAGCTGTGTCACGGCCAGCTCCTCTGAGGGCAGGGTTAGCATGGCAGAGATGTGGAAAACTTTTGTCAACACGCCACAGCTAACTGCACCACCACCTGATACGCAACGTGTTAGCAGGAGGCAACATTTCACTAACATGGTGGAACAGTACGTGTGCACACCCCTCCACGTACTGACTGATGGTTCGGCCCCATTCAACTTCTGGGTCTCTAAATTGTCCACGTGGCCAGAGCTAGCCTTTTATGCCTTGGAGGTGCTGGCCTGCCCGGCAGCCAGCGTTTTGTCTGAACGTGTATTCAGCACGGCAGGGGGCGTCATTACAGACAAACGCAGCCGCCTGTCTACAGCCAATGTGGACAAGCTGACGTTCATAAAAATGAACCAGGCATGGATCCCACAGGACCTGTCCGTCCCTTGTCCAGATTAGACATTAACTACCTCCCCATAACCATATATTATTGGACTCCAGGGCACTTCCTCATTCAATCCTATTTTTATTTTCATTTTACCATTATATTGCGAGGCTACCCAAAGTTGAATGAACCTCTCCTCTGCCTGTGTGCTAGGCCTAAATATATGCCAATGGACTGTTGCAGTGGTGGCTGACGTGAAGCCTCATTCTCTGCTATGACATGCAGACTGATTCTCTGCTGACATGAAGACAGATTCTCTGTTACGGGACCTCTCTGCTCTGCCTGTGTGCTAGGCCTAAATATATGCCAATGGACTGTTGCAGTGGTGGCTGACGTGAAGCCTCATTCTCTGCTATGACATGCAGACTGATTCTCTGCTGACATGAAGCCAGATTGTCTGTTACGGGACCTCTCTGCTCTGCCTGTGTGCTAGGCCTAAATATATGCCAATGGACTGTTGCAGTGGTGGCTGACGTGAAGCCTGATTCTCTGCTATGACATGCAGACTGATTCTCTGCTGACATGAAGCCAGATTGTCTGTTACGGGACCTCTCTGCTCTGCCTGTGTGCTAGGCCTAAATATATGCCAATGGACTGTTGCAGTGGTGGGTGACGTGAAGCCTCATTCTCTGCTATGACATGCAGACTGATTCTCTGCTGACATGAAGCCAGATTGTCTGTTACGGGACCTCTCTGCTCTGCCTGTGTGCTAGGCCTAAATATATGCCAATGGACTGTTGCAGTGGTGGGTGACGTGAAGCCTCATTCTCTGCTATGACATGCAGACTGATTCTCTGCTGACATGAAGCCAGATTCTCTGTTACGGGACCTCTCTCCTCTGCCTGTGTGTGTGCTGGGCCTAAATATATGCCAATGGACTGTTGCAGTGGTGGCTGAAGTGAAGCCTGATTCTCTGCTATGACATGCAGACTGATTCTCTGCTGACATGAAGCCAGATTGTCTGTTACGGGACCTCTCTCCTCTGCCTGTGTGTGTGCTGGGCCTAAATATATGCCAATGGACTGTTGCAGTGGTGGCTGACGTGAAGCCTCATTCTCTGCTATGACATGCAGACTAATTCTCTGCTGACATGAAGACAGATTCTCTGTTACGGGACCTCTCTCCTCTGCCTGGGTGCCGGGGCCTAAATATCTGAGAATGGACTGTTCCAGTGGTGGGTGACGGGAAGCCAGATTCTCTGCTATGGAACCTCTCTCCAATTGATTTTGGTTAATTTTTATTTATTTAATTTTTATTTTAATTCATTTCCCTATCCACATTTGTTTGCAGGGGATTTACCTACATGTTGCTGCCTTTTGCAGCCCTCTAGCTCTTTCCTGGGCTGTTTTACAGCCTTTTTAGTGCCGAAAAGTTCGGGTCCCCATTGACTTCAATGGGGTTCGGGTTCGGGACGAAGTTCGGATCGGGTTCGGATCCCGAACCCGAACATTTCCGGGATGTTCGGCCGAACTTCTCGAACCCGAACATCCAGGTGTTCGCTCAACTCTACTTATGAGGTAATGAAAACTTGAAGAATTTGTAATAACCAGGATGACTAACATTCAACTTGGCACTATATATACTGAATAAATTAGATTAAAATCCAAAATGCCCGAATTGCTCTAAAAAGTTGTGTATGACACTCTAGGGTCTCCTAGGACTGTATCCAACATCTTTCAAGCTCTTTAACAAAAATACACCATTAGTAATGTCAAAGTGACAGCAACATATATGGTTATAGGCAAAAATATTGTACCCAGTGGTAACAAACAGCCCGGTGGTAACACACTGCACTGTCAATAATTTTTTTAAAACGTGTTAAAAAATTATCCCGTTTGGTGGCAGATACCCTGTCTGTCTTCTGATCTGTAAAACAGATTTATGGCTCTTTTGGGAAATGCACACCAGATTTCATTCATGTAGGATCAATTTGCTCATTTTAATGCTACATCTTGAACAATATACAACCCATAATTTTCTCAGCTGAAAATACAACTTTCTTCAATAATTTATTCAAAACTATGATATTACAGGTTAAATTACTCTTCATTTTCAAATGGTAACAAATTTCACGAGTCCTCTACCAAAAATTATAGCTGCTGGGCTTTCCTACTAAATACCTCAAGAGATGAAAGCTACAGTGTAATACTAGACCATGTGAAAACTGCAGGGTCTGAAACACTTAAAGGCATTCTGTCATCTCTTGTTACCCTACAGAGATGCAGACATGCACTGCTAAATCACCGCTAGCATTCCAGCAATATACCTGTCCCATAGCTCTGTGTGGTTTTATGGAGTGTAAAAAAATATTTTAAAGATATGTAAATCAGCCCGGTAAGGAGCCCAAAGGGCTGCACTAACCATTCTGGAGCCCAGCCATGCCCCCTGTGAAGGAGCCCAGCACCGCCTGTATCCAGGAATCTCCTTCTTGCTCACACAGTGAGAGCACCGTAATCTCGCGGTGCGCGAGCTCGTGCATGCGCAGTTCCTTCGCTGATGCCAGCACAGGAAAGGAACACTATGTCGGCACTGTGCATGCGCGGGCTCGCACATCACGAGCTGGCGGCGATCTGACTTTGTGAGCAAGGAGGGGAGATTCCTGGTTACAGGCGGTGCTGGGCTCCTTCACAGGGGACGGTGCTGGGCTCCAGAATGGTTAGTGCAGCCCCTTGGGCTCCTTACCAGGCTCATTTGCATATATATAAAATCATTTTTTACACTCAATAAAACCACTGAGAGATATGGGACAGGTATATTGCGGACATGCTGGCGACGATCTAGCCGTGCATGGCAGCTACTTTCCCGATACACCCCCACACGCACTCTTCGATCCTCACAAGACCTCCTTTTCTCCTCTTCTCTTATTGCCTGTTCCCACAATCGACTCCAAGATTTTTCCTGTGCATCCCCCATACTCTGGAACTCGCTAATCCAACATATCAGACTCTCACCTACCGTGGAATCCTTCAAAAGAAACCTGAAAACACACCTCTTCAGACAAGCCTACAACCAGTGACCCTGTTGCCTCTATACCGCCATGACCAACTTAACACGCACCTACTGTGTCCTTCTCCCATACTATGTAGATTGTAAGCCCTCACGGGCAGGGCCCTCTCTCCTTTGTACCAGTTTGTAACTCATCTTGTTTATGATTAGTGCAATTGTCTGTATTATGTACAGTACAGACCAAAAGTTTGGACACACCTTCTCATTCAAAGAGTTTTCTTTATTTTCATGACAATGAAAATTGCAGATTCACACTGAAGGCATCAAAACTATGAATTAACACATGTGGAATTATATACATAACAAAAAAGTGTGAAACAACTGAAAATATGTCATATTCTAGGTTCTTCAAAGTAGCCACCTTTTGCTTTGATTACTGCCTTGCACACTCTTGGCATTCTCTTGATGAGCTTCAAGAGGTAGTCACCTGAAATGTTTTTCACTTCACAGGTGTGCCCTGTCAGGTTTAATAAGTGGGATTTCTTGCCTTATAAATGGGGTTGGGACCATCAGTTGCGTTGTAGAGAAGTCAGGTGGATACACAGCTGATAGTCCTACTGAATAGACTGTTAGAATTTGTATTATGGCAAGAAAAAAGCAGCTAAGTAAAGAAAAACGAGTGGCCATCATTACTTTAAAAAATGAAGGTCAGTCAGTCTGAAAAATTGGGAAAACTTTGAAAGTGTCCCCAAGTGCAGTCACAACAACCATCAAGCGCTACAAAGAAACTGGCTCACATGCGGACCGCCCCAGGAAAGGAAGACCAAGAGTCACCTCTGCTGCGGGAGGATAAGTTCATCCGAGTCACCAGCCTCAGAAATCGCAGGTTAACAGCAGCTCAGATTAGAGACCAGGTCAATGCCACACAGAGTTATAGCAGCAGACACATCTCTAGAACAACTGTTAAGAGGAGACTGTGCTAGGAAACTACTGCTAAGGACGGGCAACAAGCAGAAGAGACTTGTTTGGGCTAAAGAACACAAGGAATGGACATTAGACCAGTGAAAATCTGTGCTTTGGTCTGATGAGTCCAAATTTGAGATCTTTGGTTCCAACCACCGTGTCTTTGTGTGACGCAGAAAAAGTGAACGGATGGACTCTACATTCTTGGTTCCCACCGTGAAGCATGGAGGAGGAGATGTGATGGTGTGGGGGTACTTTGCTGGTGACACTGTTGGGGATTTATTCAAAATTGAAGGCATATTGAACCAGCATGGCTACCACAGCATCTTGCAGCAGCATGCTATTCCATCCGGTTTGCGTTTAGTTGGACCATCATTTATTTTTCAACAGGACAATGACCCCAAACACACCTCCAGGCTGTGTAAGGGCTATTTGACCATGAGGAGAGTGATGGGGTGCTGCGCAAGATGACCTGGCCTCCACAGTCACCAGACCTGAACCCAATCGAGATGGTTTGGGGTGAGCTGGACCGAAGAGTGAAGGCAAAAGGTCCAACAAGTGCTAAGCATCTCTGGGAACTCCTTCAAGACTGTTGGAAGACCATTTCAGGTGACTACCTCTTGAAGCTCATCAAGAGAATGACAAGCGCGTGCAAAGCAGTAATCAAAGCAAAAGGTGGCTACTTTGAAGAACCTAGAATATGACATATTTTCAGTTGTTTCCCACTTTTTTGTTATGTATATAATTCCACATGTGTTAATTCATAGTTTTGATGCCTTCAGTGTGAATCTACAATTTTCATAGTCATGAAAATAAAGAAAACTCTTTGGATGAGAAGGTGTGTCCAAACTTTTTGTCTGTACTGTATGTGCATCCCTTATCATATGTACAGCGCTATGGAATGACTGGCGCTTTAATAATAAATAATAATATCTATAGAGTAAAAAGAGGTGACAGAATGCCTTTAAACAATTCTATCTTCTACATAGTTATAGTGATTCATTTTCAGACAAAAATTAGTAATTGCTTACTTTGTTTTTGCTATGTTAAAAGAGAGAGTATAGAGAGCAAATACGCTGCTTAATGTAAAACCTTACTATGACCCTTAATAAAGCCTATGATGGAGATATCAGCACATTTTATAATCTAAATGCCATCAGATTTGGTAGAACAGTCTGATGTGCATAGAGAAATAAAAATTGGGTTGAGACAACAGCACTTTTACCATCCAAAATGAGGCACTAAATGTAGATTTGCATTATAACCATATATTCTTGTTTTAATTTAAAAAAAAAAATACTCCACAAAACCTGTGCAGAAGCACAATTTGATTTTTTTGGGGTCCTATAGCAACATCTGTAAAATGGTCCATGGTCCTCCAGTTATCATATGCTATGTATTATACTTACTCCTAAATGACAGAGAGTCTGTCTGTTAATCTCCCAATGGCACGAGTGTTCAGCATCACCAGCTACATGTTCTGCTCCTCCTATAGTTTTCCTCTTGAAGCTAGTTATAGACATACATTTATTAACAATTACACTATTATAAATGCTGTCCTAATGGGAGGTTTAGTTGCTCCGGTATAGCACCTCTGCAGACACTGCTCCAAAGCTGGAGTACAGTAGAGCCTGTGCCCTTACTCTCCAAATCAAAGCTGTGGAGCGAGGGATTGTCAGGGATGGGCCTGGCCTGTCAATATTGCAGCAGTCACCTACAACCCCCTAACAGGTGAAGAAGACCTGCTGATGAGACGATTCTTTAGAATTGATTCTCTCAAGTAGTTCAGGCCCTTTACTCGTACTTAGTTGAAGCTTTATTGGCACCAGTTACAGCCTCCTGTCTTCTTGGGTATGATGCTACAAAGTTTGCATACCAGGATTCCAATCAAAGTGTAGAAGCATCTTGCAGATGATCAATAGAAATTGGAGACCCCAGAGCTAAATTTCAAGTGTCATAGCAAAGAGGATGAATACTTATGTTCATCTAAAAATGTATTTGTTCCTTTTTAATAGATTTCCCAAAATTTCTATTCTGTTTTAACTTTCTCATTATGTGGTATGAGTGCAGATTGATGGGGAAAACTAGATTTTTTTTTTATTTTAGCCCAAGGCCACAAAATAACAAGATATGAAAAAGGAAAAAGGAACTGATAACTTTCCCAATGCACTGTATAGTGAAGTACAATAGAGGGTGTAGGGTAGTATGACTGTATGGGCCCATTCACACGACCGTAATTCTTTTGCGGATCCGTGTATCTTTTGCGGAAGGTGTATTTTTACAAGATTTAGGTGTTGAATAAAAAAAAAAAAGTGACGTATATAAAATAATCCTGTCAAATTGCTTTTGCGCTATTTTGTCTGGCTTTGATTGCACAGAGAGCTTAGTATGAAACTTGTGCTTCGTCGGCATCTGTTTTGGGCTATATTTCTTGTGTATCATGGCTAATGAACGAGATGCTCTTCTGTACTGGCTAGTTTCTCTGAGATTTGAACAGCAGCCAGCTATGCTTTCTGAAGAACCGAGAAGGAGGTGGGTTCATCCCATTGTCTCCCAGCGCCTACAGAAGGGCCACTTTCACAGATTGTACTTCGACTTGCAGCAGCACCCTGATAAATTTCAAGGTTATTGCCATATGTAGCTACTTTTGATATGTTGCCTGCGTCTCTCCGTTCTGGACTTACTTTCCAGGACACAAACATGAGGCACAGCATTTCACCTGAAGAAAGACTTTATTAGTCTAGCCTTAATTATTACTGTTAGATATTTTGATGTAAAAAATAGGAACTTATAAATGTATTTTTCCTCTTCACAGGTTCCTTGCAACTGGGAACTCTTTCGCCTCCTTGCATTATGAGTATTTGCTGAGAATCTCAACTATATCTGGGATCGTCTGTCACACATGTCAACTTATCTGGCAACGACTCAGAGATGCGGCGATGTCCCAACCAGGGTGGGGATTAAGTGCATGATAGGCCCGGGGCTGTCTACCCAATTCGGGGCCCCCCCCTCCATTTTAGGTTTAGTTATTTTTTTTCTGTATGAAGAGGCTGTGGTGCTTTGTAAGCGCCAAAGTCTCTTCCTAGGCCATATGAAATCGTTCACATGGTCTAGGTGCAGCTCTGTCCCATCTGAGTGATTGGGTCTGAGCACAGTGCTATCAAATGGACAGCACTGTGCTGGGTAAGGAACAAAGAGTCTGCGGAACTCACTGGGACATTGCGGTCTCCTGAAAACAGCTGATTGGTGGGGGTGCCAGGAGTCGGACCCCCACCATCTCATAACTCTCTGAGTACAGATTTCATAGATGTTACCTGCAGTCCTATGTAACACCCCACATAACACAATGAACTATTGTGTTATATGGGGTGTTACATAGGACTGCATGGAACATATACTACATTATCTGTACACAGAAAGTTATCACTGCTATCTGGGCTGTTACATAGCACTGCAGGTGACAAATTAAAATTTTAGTTGCCAAATTTAAAATAATTACGATTATGCTAAAAAAAAAAAAAAAAGATTTGGAGGAGAAGATGAGATGCATGCAGGTCACAGTAGTGATCCAGCTCTACATATAGGGAAATACAGAACCACATACCTCTTACTTCCAGTGACATCTCCTGTCATGTAGATCTTCTCTTTCCTCTTCTCCTCCGTTTGACCCAGACCGCCATGACAAATTCTTTCAGCAGCATCTCGTCTCTACAGAGTTTGTTACACAGACATGTTAGAGTTCTCATAATTGGGGTTATTTATCAAACTGGTGTAAAATACAACTGGCTTAGGTGCCCATAGCAACCAATCAGATTCTACCTTTAATTTTCCAAAGGAGCTGTGAAAAATGAAAAGTTAAATCTGTTGCTATGGGTAACTAACCCAGTTCTACTTTACACCAGTCTGATAAATTACCCCAAAGGTCCCTATAGTGTCTACAGAAATGATAATGTCCCCTAGAGTGCCCCCAGTAATAATAACACCCTATATTGTGCTCTGGGTAATAATGCCTGTATAGTGTTCCCAAAAATAATCTTCCCTAATAGAAACGCCTCCACACTGCCCCATATAGTAATTTCCCCCACACTGCCCCCATATAGTAATTTCCTCACACTGCCCCATATAGTACTTTCCCCCACACTGCCCCATATGGTAATTTCCCCCACACTACCCCATATAATAATTTCCACCACACTGCCCCATATAGTAATTTCCCCCACACTGCCCCCATATAGTAATTTCCTCACACTGCCCCATATAGTACTTTCCCCCACACTGCCCCATATGGTAATTTCCCCCACACTACCCCATATAATAATTTCCACCACACTGCCCCATATAGTAATTTCCCCCACACTGCCCCATATAGTAATTTCCCCCACACTGCCCCCATATAGTAATTTCCTCACACTGCCCCATATAGTAATTTCCCCCACACTGCCCCATATAGTAATTTCCCCCACACTGTCCCATATAATAATTTCCACCACACTGCCCTATATAGTAATTTCCACCACACTGCCCCATATAGTAATTTCCACCACACTGCCCCATATACTAATTTCCACCACACTGCTCTATACAGTAGTTTCTTCCACACTGCCTCTCATAAAGTAATTTCCCAACACACTGCTCCATATAGCAATTTCTTGCACACTGCCTCCCATGTAGCAATTCCCCACACAAAGTAATTTTCCCCCAACACTGCCCCATTAAGTAATAACCCCACTCACTGCCCCATTAGATAATTTGCCCTGACACTGCCATCCATTAAGTAATTTGCCCCAAAACTGCCATCCATATAGTAATTTGCCCCCACACTGTCATTCATTAAGTAATTTGCCCCGACACTGCCATCAATATAGCAATTTGCCCCCACACTTCCATCCATTAATTAATTTGCCCCACACACTGCCCTTCATTAAGTAATTTGCCCCACACACTGCACCCATCAAGTAATAACCACCCACACTGCCCCCATTAGATAATTTGCCCAGATACTGCCATCCATTAAGTAATTCCCCCCCCCCCACACCGCCCCCCACAGTATTAATTTCTCCACACTGCCCCCACAGTATTAATTTCTCCACACTGCCTTCACAGTATTAATTTTCCCCCATGGTAGTAATTTGCCCCCACAGTATTAATTGTCCCCCACACTGCCCCCACAGTATTAATTTCCCCCACATTGGTAATTTGCCCCCACATAGTAGTTTGCCCCCCACTGTCCCTTCAGTAATGTCCCCCAAAGTTGGCACACAACAAATAAAAAAAATAAAAGCTAATACTTACCTGTGTCCCAGTCGGCGCTCACTCGTAGATGGTGCAAGTGCGCTGCGCACACACGTTAATGTGCTGAGTCCGGGCACAGCGCAATGACATCATCTCGCCCACCTGGAGCGGGATTTAAATTTTACTACCGCATAGGCTTCAGGCATACTATGGCGTTGATCAGCAGACGGCGGCGGGGCAGGGAACTATGCGCTCCCGTGCCCCGCCGTAGTTTCTGGGCATTTGGGTCGGCATTGCGCCCCAATTATAATCCGCCACTGGTCCCAACCTAAGGCAGAAGATTGAATTAGAATTGCTGATGGCTTTTATTAATCTGCACAGTTTCTAAACTTCATAAGGGCATTGGATGGCAAACACATACGTGTTAAGAAACTGCCTCACTGAGGGTCCCAATATTTTAATTTCAAACAATATTTTTCTATAGTGCTGTTATAGATTTATTATTGTTGATATTGGGGCCTATGGAAGCACAGCAGACACCCGCATCTACTGTTCTTCTAGAATGTGTGAACGGCTTCGCGCCAACCAACTTGCCTCGTCAGTGCCCAGACGACTACCCGGATCTTCTGCTTCAGCCACTCCATTTGTAATCGTGGTAGACGAAGGGTTTGCATTATCTCCACATGCAATGCAAGATTTTCCTAGATGCGATTTGGATGACCGAAAGCGCGTATTCAATTATCGTCTGTCTCATGCACGTTGATATGTTGAATGTGCTTTTGGAATATTGTTCAATAAATCCTTGCAAATGAGTCTGCAAAATGCCAGCCTGGTGATACAGGCTTGTGTGATTTGACACAATTTCATCAGGATTCATGATGCACCCTCCGAACCTGAAGTGGCCCCTTTTCCGACAATCACATCTGTTGGATTAGACCATAAGTAGCATGGAAGACCTGGATCTGCTAGACTAGCAGTTTGAGAACTTTTTGCTGATTACTTCATTAATCAGTATTGAGGGTGCATTATCATGGCAGCTGAACAGCATTCGTGGAACTCGTAGATACATTTTGGGTTATAGTTATATAAATTTATTAAAATTAAATTTGTTAGTTAGTTAGTTCCCATTTTGTTAGATTAGATTAGGGACTCGAAAGCTAATGTTGTTTTTTTTTTTTTTTTACATTTAAAATAATTCTAAGGTTTTTGAAAAAAACTGACTAATACCTCATTGAAAAGAGATTGTTATTCACCAGAGCCACCACCTTACAAGATAGTGAAGAACACAAAGCGATTTCATGAACCCCGCAATTCACTATCCAAGAGAAAATATCTCTTCTCTTCAAACTTCAACAACATTCGGGCGCTCAGTAATAATATATTGACAGTGGCTACTTAACTGCAAGGAGAATGGAGTATACTAAATTAATAAAGCATTTATGTTGTCTGCCTTCTTAATTTTGTCCCTTTAGTTTTCTTTAAAATAGCATTTTTATGTTGTCGGACCAGAACAGATCATGAAAAAAATTGCGTATAGCAGCAGAACAAAAAAAAAATAAAGCCTTATCTTGTGGTGGTGCCAGCCGTGTTGGGAGCCAGTCAGAAGTTCCCCCTTGGATGCGTCATATAGAAGAAACCGCAGCACTCTCTAATCTTCAATTCTGTGGAATTTATTTCACCAGCAAAAATGCGACGTTTCGACCGTAATGGTCTTTCTCAAGCAACGAGAAAGACCATTACGGTCGAAACGTCGCATTTTTTGCCGGTGAAATAAATTCTACAACCAGAACAGATCAGACATTGGTGACATATTACATTTTTGTCTGTTTTGACTGAGATTGTGTAACCTTGTTTAGTTTTTTAGGAGCAAGAGCAATGCTTTTTATACATGCGTTATTAATAATTGAATATTTGGTACTCTGACCAGTGGCGCACCGACAGGGGTGGTCCAATGGGTCTGGACCTCCCCCCCCAGAACCATTCATATATATTTTTTTAATCACTCAGGGCCGCACTGCCGATCGCCACAGGCTGTGCCGCCCTGGTTCTAATTGCTGGCGGCAGTGGGGAGGCATTGGGAGATTAGGACTTCCATTGTGGAAGTGCTCATCTCCATATTAATCCGTATTACTGTCCTCAGGACAGCAATACAGATGGCTGTGCTGTGGTGGGGCAGTGGAGGGAGAGGCGTCTCCCTTCCCCCGTTCTTGTGATAGGCTGCAGGCATTATTGCCTGCAGCCTATCATAGTCTGGCTCAGGCGGTGCGATGATTTCATTAGAGTCTCATGTTTATTGCATTCTTAATACTGAATAATAAGTGAAAAGTCCACAGAGGGAATAAAAATTAATAATTAATTAAAATCAACTCATCCACATGATTGCCCATTTGGTCTCATATTTTTTCATCTTATTTAAGGACCTGGCAAAGGTACTGCTTAATGAATATAAACGTATCTTCTATATTCATGCTGCCAGACTTGCACTGACGTAATCACGCCAACCACTTTGTGATAGTGAATACTTCAGCAAAGGTCTTTTGCCAGCTCCTCTAACAAGAAGAAAGTAGAATAGTCCCGCTGTGCATTCAAGTGGAAGAATTTAATACAAATTATTTTAAAATATTAATCCCTCTAATCACTTTTTAAATAGTAATCTGTATTAAGAATTATATTATTTTCCATTATAACCATGTTATAATGGTAAATAATAAAGTACAAGAGGTCACTGGTCTCTCATCCCTCGTCTCTTTAGCAACAATCCATTAAAATCACATTGCTTCTGCACTTACCTGCGGATACAATGCGATTATGGCCTCTTTCACACCGGCGTTGCGTTTGAGGGCTGGACAACACTCGGGTGCATTGTGTGAAATTGTAAAATTTTACCGCGCGAGTGCAAAACTTTTTAATGTGTTTTGCACGCGCGTGAGAAAAATCGGTATGTTTGGTACCCAGACCCGAACCAGGACTTCTTCACTGAAGTTCCGGTTTGGGTTCAGTATTCTGTAGATTTTATTATTTTCCATTGTCACATGTTATAAGGGAAAGTAATAGCATTCTTAATACAGAATGCTAAGTAAATTAGGGATGGAGGGGGTTAAATTTTTTTTATTAAACTCACCTCATCCACTTTTTTGCACAGCCCGGCTCGTCTCCTTTCTTCTTCTTTGAGGACCTGAGAGGAAAATGACCTTTGTTGACATAACCATGCTCACCACAACGTCACCAAAGGTCTTTTTCCTCCCAGGTCCTCAAAGAAGAAGAAAGAAGAAGAGCCGGGCTGCGCAAATAAGTGGATGAGGTGAGTTTAATTAAATTTTATAACCCCTCCATCCCTAATTTACTTAGCATTCTGTATTAAGAATGATATTATTTTTCATTTTAACCATGTTATAATGGCAAATAATAAAGATCGGGTCCCCATCCCGATCGTCTCCTAGCAACCATGCGTGAAAATCGCAACGCATCTGCACTTTCTTGCAGATGCTTGCGATTTTCACATAGCCCCATTCACTTCTATGGGGCCTGGGTTGAGTGAAAAACGCAGAATATAGAACATGCTGCAACACACAAGTGATGCGTGAAATTCAACACTCATTTACACAGTCCCATTGAAGTGAATTTGTCCAGATTAATTGTGGGTGCAATGCATTCATCTCACCCATTTCACTCTCGTAGAATTCTCGCCCATGTGAAAGGGGCATAATGCCCTTATAGGTGTAACTCACTTTATGAACTTTGCTATCTCCCTTGGCCCACTCACCAGCATAAGATTTTCCATTATTTTGAACCACGACCTATCCTTGCGGACACGGTCGTGGTACAATTCTGAGGGAGAGTCCCATAACGCCACTCTATCCTGGATCAGAACAATCATTTTCTCCACAGAGAAAGCCATTTCAAGGAAATCAGAATTTCACTGCCAACTCCAAAGATTGATTTTCTCTGTCTGATTCAGTCCAATGTATAGATTTTGATTTGGGGCTGGGTCAAAAAATATGTGGACATCGATACACATTAATGCGGATTACATACGGAAACATTTCCGTTGTAATCCGCACATTTGCGGACCCATAGACTTGTATGGGTGCACGGAACGTTTTCTGTGGACATGTATAGTACATTGAAGTTTATTTTTGCAGAGCCGCAGTACGGAATAACGGATGCGGACAGCACACGGTATGCTGTCTGCATCTTTTATGGGCCCATAGAAATGAATGGGTCTGCATACCTTTCGCAAAATTGCGGAACGGGTCCGGATCAATTCATACGGTCGTGTGAATGGGCCCTAGATGTCAGACAATATGTAGAAGGTAGTAGTCTCAAAATATCACCTTTTAAGAACTTTCAGGCTTAAAATAGTCACACAACCATTTAAGGTGTTGTGCCACTAATATAATATGTGTTTTTACATGAAATTTCTGTAGTTTACATTCTGCATGCAAGCTTTGCAATGTAGTAAGCGTCATTGGTAAGAACGAGGGGCATGAATAGTGTCACAGGATCTGTCAGGAAAAATCTTACTGCCCTAAGGCATGATGAGGTAGCAGACTCATGACAATCTAGAAAATATGAATCAAGCATGGGGGATAAGAGAAAACTGGAAATTATGTAAAAAAATAAAAAATAAAATAAATAATATATATATATATATATATACAGTACAGACCAAAAGTTTGGACACACCTTCTCATTCAAAGAGATTTCATTATTTTCATGACTATGAAAATTGTAGATTCACACTGAAGGCATCAAAACTAGTAATTAACACGTGGAATTATATACATAACAAAAAAGTGCGAAACAACTGAAAATATGTCATATTCTAGGTTCTTCAAAGTAGCCACCTTTTGCTTTGATTACTGCTTTGCACACTCTTGGCATTCTCTTGATGAGCTTCAAGAGGTAGTCACCTGAAATGGTCTTCCAACAGTCTTGAAGGAGTTCCCAGAGATGCTTAGCACTTGTTGGTCCTTTTGCCTTCACTTTGCGGTCCAGCTCACCCCAAACCATCTCGATTGGGTTCAGGTCCGGTGACTGTGGAGGCCAGGTCATCTGGCGCAGCACCCTATCACTCTCCTTCATGGTCAAATAGCCTTTACACAGCCTGGAGGTGTGTTTGGGGTCATTGTCCTGTTGAAAAATAAATGATGGTCCAACTAAACGCAAACCGGATGGAGTAGCATGCCGCTGCAAGATGCTGTGGTAGCCATGCTGCTGTCCAAAAAAAAACATTACTGAACGTTTATAGTTTGCACAAAAGCACCTGGATGTTCCACAGCAGTATTGGCAAAATATTCTGTGGACAGATGAAACCAAAGTTGAGTTGTTTGGAAGAAACACACAACACTATGTGTGGAGAAAAAGAAGCACAGCAAACCAACATCAAAACCCCATCCCAACTGTGAAGTAAGGTGGTGGGGGCATCATGGTTTGAGGTAGTTTTGCTGTGTCAGGTATGTATTGCTATCACCGAAGGAAAAATTACCAAGTTTATCAATACATTTTGCAGGAGAACTTAAGGCCATCTGTCCACCAGCTGAAGCTCAACAGAAGATGCGTGTTGCAACAGGACAACAACCCAAAGCATAGAAGTAAATCAACAACAGAATGGCTTGAACAGAAGAAAATGCGCCTTCTGCAGTGGCCCAGTCAGAGTCCTGACCTCAACCCAATTGAGATGCTGTGGCATGACCTTCAAGAAAGCGATTCACACCAGACATCCCAAGAATATTGCTGAACTGAAACAGTTCTGTAAAGAGGAATGGTCAAGAATTACTTCTGACTGTTGTGCACGTCTGATCTGCAACTACAGGAAACCTTTGGTTAAAGTTATTGCTGCCAAAGGAGGTTCAACCAGTTATTAAATCCAAGGGTTCACATACTTTTTCCACCTGCACTGTGAATGTTTACATGGTGTGTTCAATAAAAACAATTTTTGTGTGTTATTAGTTTAAGCAGACTATGATTGTCTATTGTTGTCACTTAGATGAAGATCAGATAACATTTTATGACCAATTTGTGCAGAAATCCATATCATTCCAAAGGGTTCACATACTTTTTCTTGCAACTGTATATAACATATATATATATATATATATATATATATTGTGGGAGATTAGCTCTTTTCCAGTGGTTGCAATCACACACTTCTTCACCGACACTAGGATTTAGGGGCCAAACTGTGCTTTATTGTGGCACACGGCATAAAGAAAAACACACAAAGCCAAAAATAAAATACCTTGCCTGTCTGGGCCCTATCTAAACACATAGGTTTCCCTGACTCACCTAAAGCGTACCACAGTTCACACCCGTGATGAGATGCGGCTTTCCCAGCTCAACCTTTAGCAGTTTCCAGGCTGCTCCCACACCAGGGTCTCTTGTGGGATAGTGGTCTCTCAGCCCTCCTGGCTCAGACCACACAGAGCCACTCCAGCCTTCTGTGTGCAAGTCCCCACCCCCTCTCACTCTGAGGATTCCTTTATCCCCAGGTGATTACTGCACCTGGTCTTTCTTCAGACCGGGTGATTCTGGGGAAGACACAGCAAATCCTGCCATATATCTCCCCTAACAACCATGAGGCCTGTCACTTCCTCACAATATATATATATATATATATATATATATATATATATTGTAAGCATCCAAAGGGTGAGGTTATTGATGGTAAGTATGTGTCACTGAGGCTGCTGCTCTCAGTGATGTAAATCCCGGAGGTAAATGGCAACCAGTGATGTTAGATTGCTGAGTTTGTGGTAGCTGGAATTTGGGTCCGGGATTTAGGAGTGACTGAAGAGTTTGGGTGGTCCAGCCCCATTGTATTAGTACCTAAACCAAATGGGACCTGGCGGTTCTGCAATGACTTCCGCCGTCTAAATGAAGTCTCTAAATGTGATTCCTATCCTATGCCCCGGGTGGATGAATTAATTGAAATGTTGGGACCAGCTAGGTATATTACCACACTTGACCTCACCAAGGGGTACTGGCAGATTCCCCTATCAGAGGAGGCAAAGGAAAAGACTGCCTTCTCCACCCCAGACGGGCTCTTTCAATATACCAGGATGCCCTTTGGGTTACAAGGGGCACCCGCCACTTTCCAGAGGGCAATGGACAGGGTCTTGGGGCCCCATAGAAGGTACGCAGCAGCATACTTAGACGATATTGTGGTCTTTAGCACAGACTGGGAATCCCATCTAGGTAAGGTACAGGCCGTACTGGATTCCCTCAGGAAAGCTGGCTTTACAGCTAACCCGGAGAAGTGCGCTATTGGGTTGGAGGAGGCTCGCTATCTGGGGTATATTGTAGGTAAGGGCACAATAAGACCACAGGTAAATAAAGTGGAGGCAATTCAGAAGTGGCCACAGCCTCGGACAAAAAAACAAGTGAAGGCGTTCTTGGGGATTGTTGGCTATTACCGCAGATTTGTCCCGAACTTTGCCTCCATTGCAGCACCATTAACAGACCTCACAAAAGGGAGAAAGTCAGTAATGGTACAGTGGTCTCAAGAGACAGAAAAGGCGTTTCAGGACCTTAAAAAAGCACTATGCAGTCAGCCTGTGCTGATCGCACCAGACTTCTCAAAAGAGTTTATTGTCCAGACCGATGCCTCAGAGGTTGGGTTGGGGCAGTAATGTCACAAGAGGTAAATGGGGAAGAACACCCCATCATATATTTGAGTAGAAAACTCACCTCCTGTGAGAGAAACTACTCAATAGTGGAGAGGGAGTGTTTGGCAATAAAGTGGGCCCTCGTGGCTTTGCGGTACTATTTGGCAGGTAGGAAGTTCTGCTTGGTATCTGACCATGCCCCTTTAAAATGGATGTGCCGAAATAAAGGAAACAATGCAAGGGTAACACGGTGGTTCCTGGAGTTGCAGGACTTTAATTTTGTGGTAGAGCACAGGGCAGGGAAGCTTCATGTTAATGCTAAAGCCTTGTCAAGGATTTACTGTCTATAATGGTCAAGTGCCCAGTCCCCTGGCCTTGGGCAGAGGGGGGGATATGTAAGCATCCAAAGGGTGAGGTTATTGATGGTAAGTATGTGTCACTGAGGCTGCTGCTCTCAGTGATGTAAATCCCGGAGGTAAATGGCAACTAGTGATGTTAGATTGCTGAGTTTGTGGTAGCTGGAATTTGGGTCCGGGATTTAGGAGTGACTGAAGAGTTTGGGTGGGAAGGTCACTCCCATACTCCATCTCCTGTGTTACCACCTCACTTAGGAGCATTCATCTCCACAGTGTTCCTGAGAAGGGAAAAGACAAGATTCTGCCGAAAGGTGACTCCTGTATTTTTGCCTGTGTAAAAGTTGAACTGTTATATGACACATGAGGGCTGAAGATAGGTGCTTTATGTGACTGAACTTTGATGGGCTGAAGCCAAGCCATCCTGTTGGAACAAATTTGAGTTGTGTTTTTTCCAATAAAACCCTTATGTTGCATCCAATCCTGCCGACTGCCTACCAATCCTGCACTCCAAACGGTTCTTCAGTAAAACAGTAAGTTGTGTTTATTCACCCATGTGGTGGCAAAAAAGTGACATTTCGGCTTAACATGAGCCTTTCTCAAGCATTGATAAAAAGTAAACGAAGCAAACATATAAAGGTGTGCCAATCAAACCATTTGATACATCCACATAATTGATACTTAGTAAAAAACAGTACAAAAAATATACACACAATCATAGGGAGGTCATCCTAGTGATCATTAATAAAGTGACTAGTGCTATAAATAAAGCAAGTGCATAATATGGCTGAATATCATATATTATTACTAGGGATGAGCGAACTCGAACTGTATAGTTCGGGTTCGTACCGAATTTTGGGGTGTCCGTGACACGGACCCGAACCCGGACATTTTCGTAAAAGTCCGGGTTCGGGTTCGGTGTTCGTCGCCTTCTTGGCGCTTTTTGACGCTTTCTTGGCGCTTTTTGAAAGGCTGCAAAGCAGCCAATCAACAAGCGTCATACTACTTGCCCCAAGAGGCCGTCACAGCCATGCCTACTATTGGCATGGCTGTGATTGGCCAGAGCACCATGTGACCCAGCCTCTAATTAAGCTGGAGTCACATAGCGCCGCCCGTCACTCTGCTCTGATCAGCATAGGGAGAGGTTGCGGCTGCGACAGTAGGGCGAGATTAGGCAGATTAACTCCTCCAAAGGACTTGATTAATTGATCGATCTGCAGCTGTGGATCATTGAGCTGCTGATACTCAATGGCTCACTGTTTTTAGGCTGCCCAGACCGTTTGTCAGTCACTTTTTTCTGGGGTGATCGGCGGCCATTTTGTGTCTTGTGGTGCGCCAGCACAAGCTGCGACCAAGTGCATTTAACCCTCAATGGTGTGGTTGTTTTTTGGCTAAAGCCTACATCAGGGTGAAGCTGTCACACCAAGTGCATTTAACCAGCAATAGTCTGTTTCATTTTTTGGCCATATACTACATCAGGGGCAAGCTGCGCCCGTCACCAAGTGCATTTAACCCTCAGTAGTGTGGTTGGTCAAGCTGTCACACCAAGTGCATTTAACCAGCAATAGTCTGTTCATTTTTTGGCCATATACTACATCAGGGGCAAGCTGCGCCCGTCACCAAGTGCATTTAACCCTCAGTAGTGTGGTTGGTCAAGCTGTCACACCAAGTGCATTTAACCAGCAATAGTCTGTTCATTTTTGGGCCATATACTACATCAGGGGCAAACTGCGCCCGTCACCAAGTGCATTTAACCCTCAGTAGTGTGGTTGGTCAAGCTGTCACACCAAGTGCATTTAACCAGCAATAGTGTGGTTATTTTTTGGCCATATCCCAGTCTAATTCTGTCACTAAATCCATACCGGTCACCCAGCGCCTAAATACTAGGCCTCAAATTTATATCCCGCTAAATCGGTCGTTACCGCTTTACTGTTCTGGCTGGGCAAGTTATTTAGTGTCCGTCAAAGCACATTTTTTGTTCTGGGTTGAAATACAATTCCCAATTTAGCAATTTCATAATTTAGTGGTTTCTGCTATATCAGAGCTATTTGAAATCTATCCCTAAAAGGGTATATAATATTCAAGGTGCACATAGGGTCATTCAGAATAACTTCACACACACGCTACTGTGCATTTCCAAGTCTTATTCTGTCAGTAAATCTATACCGGTCACCAAGCACCTAAATACTAGGCCTCAAATTTATATTCAGCTGAATTTGAATACAATACATTGGGCCAAATAATATTTTTGTTGTTGTGGTGAACGATAACAATGAGGAAAACATCTAGTAAGGGGCGCGGACGTGGACATGGTCGTGGTGGTGTTAGTGGACCCTCTGGTGCTGGGAGAGGACGTGGCCGTTCTGCCACATCCACACGTCCTAGTGTACCAACTACCTCAGGTCCCAGTAGCCGCCAGAATTTACAGCCATATATGGTGGGGCCCAATGCCGTTCTAAGGATGGTAAGGCCTGAGCAGGTACAGGCATTAGTCAATTGGGTGGCCGACAGTGGATCCAGCACGTTCACATTATCTCCCACCCAGTCTTCTGCAGAAAGCAAACAGATGGCGCCGGAAAACCAACCCCATCAGTCTGTCACATCACCCCCATGCATACCAGGGAAACTGTCTGAGCCTCAAGTTATGCAGCAGTCTCTTATGCTGTTTGAAGACTCCGCTGGCAGGGTTTCCCAAGGGCATCCACCTAGCCCTTCCCCAGCGGTGAAAGACATAGAATGCACTGACGCACAACCACTTATGTTTCCTGATTATGAGGACATGGGAATACCACCTCAGCATGTCTCTGATGATGACGAAACACAGGTGCCAACTGCTGCGTCTTTCTGCAGTGTGCAGACTGAACAGGAGGTCAGGGATCAAGACTGGGTGGAAGACGATTCAGGGGACGATGAGGTCCTAGACCCCACATGGAATGAAGGTCGTGCCACTGACTTTCACAGTTCGGAGGAAGAGGCAGTGGTGAGAGCGAGCCAACAGCGTAGCAAAAGAGGGAGCAGTGGGCAAAAGCAGAACACCCGCCGCCAAGAGACTCCGCCTGCTACTGACCGCCGCCATCTGGGACCGAGCACCCCAAAGGCAGCTTCAAGGAGTTCCCTGGCATGGCACTTCTTCAAACAATGTGCTGACGACAAGACCCGAGTGGTTTGCACGCTGTGCCATCAGAGCCTGAAGCGAGGCATTAACGTTCTGAACCTTAGCACAACCTGCATGACCAGGCACCTGCATGAACTGCAGTGGAGTAAACACCTTAAAACCAAGGAAGTCACTCAGGCTCCCCCTGCTACCTCTTCTGCTGCTGCCGCCTCGGCCTCTTCTGCTGCCGCCTCGGCCTCTTCCTCCGCCTCTGGAGGAACGTTGGCACCTGCCGCCCAGCAAACAGGGAATGTACCACCAACACCACCACCACCTCCGTCACCAAGCATCTCAACCATGTCACACGGCTGTGTTTAGCTCTCCATCTCACAAACATTTGAGAGAAAGCGTAAATTCCCACCTAGCCACCCTCGATCCCTGGCCCTGAATGCCAGCATTTCTAAACTACTGGCCTATGAAATGCTGTCATTTAGGCTGGTGGACACAGACAGCTTCAAACAGCTCATGTCGCTTGCTGTCCCACATTATGTTGTTCCCAGCCGGCACTACTTCTCCAAGAGAGCCGTGCCTTCCCTGCACAACCAAGTATCCGATAAAATCAAGTGTGCACTGCGCAACGCCATCTGTGGCAAGGTCCACCTAACCACAGATACGTGGACCAGTAAGCACGGCCAGGGACGCTATATCTCCCTAACTGCACACTGGGTAAATGTAGTGGCAGCTGGGCCCCAGGCGGAGAGCTGTTTGGCGCACGTCCTTCCGCCGACAAGGATCGCAGGGCAACATTCTTTGCCTCCTGTTGCCACCTCCTCCTACTCGACTTCCTCCTCCTCTTCTTCCACCTGCTTATCTAGTCAGCCACACACCTTCACCACCAACTTCAGCACAGCCCGGGGTAAACGTCAGCAGGCCATTCTGAAACTCATATGTTTGGGGGACAGGCCCCACACCGCACAGGAGTTGTGGCAGGGTATAGAACAACAGACCGACGAGAGGTTGCTGCCGGTGAGCCTCAAGCCCGGCCTGGTGGTGTATGATAATGGGCGAAATCTCGTTGCAGCTCTGGGACTAGCCAGTTTGACGCACATCCCTTGCTTGGCGCATGTGCTGAATTTGGTGGTGCAGAAGTTCATTCACAACTACCCCGACATGTCAGAGCTGCTGCATAAAGTGCGGGCCATCTGTTCGCGCTTCCGGCGTTCACATCCTGCTGTTGCTCGCCTCTCTGCGCTACAGCGTAACTTCGGCCTTCCCGCTCACAGCCTCATATGCGACGTGCCCACCAGGTGGAACTCCACCTTGCACATGCTGGACAGACTGTGCGAGCAGCAGCAGGCCATAGTGGAGTTTCAGCTGCAGCACGCACGGGTCAGTCGCACTACAGAACAGCACCACTTCACCACCAATGACTGGGCCCCCATGCGAGACCTGTGTGCCCTGTTGCGCTGTTTCGAGTACTCCACCAACATGGCCAGTGGCGATGACGCCGTTATCAGCGTTACAATACCACTTCTATGTCTCCTTGAGAAAACACTTAGGGCGATGATGGAAGAGGAGGTGGCCCAGGAGGAGGAGGAGGAGGAGGAAGAGGGGTCATTTTTAGCACTTTCAGGCCAGTCTCTTCGAAGTGACTCAGAGGGAGGTTTTTGGCAACAGCAGAGGCCAGGTACAAATGTGGCCAGCCAGGGCCCACTACTGGAGGACGAGGAGGACGAGGATGAGGAGGAGGTGGAGGAGGATGAGGATGAAGCATGGTCACAGCGAGGTGGCACCCAACGCAGCTCGGGTCCATCACTGGTGCGTGGCTGGGGGGAAAGGCAGGACGATGACGATACGCCTCCCACAGAGGACAGCTTGTCCTTACCCCTGGGCAGCCTGGCACACATGAGCGACTACATGCTGCAGTGCCTGCGCAACGACAGCAGAGTTGCCCACATTTTAACGTGTGCGGACTACTGGGTTGCCACCCTGCTGGATCCACGCTACAAAGACAATGTGCCCACCTTACTTCCTGCACTGGAGCGTGATAGGAAGATGCGCGAGTACAAGCGCATGTTGGTAGACGCGCTACTGAGAGAATTCCCAAATGTCACAGGGGAACAAGTGGAAGCCCAAGGCCAAGGCAGAGTAGGAGCAAGAGGTCGCCAAGGCAGCTGTGTCACGGCCAGCTCCTCTGAGGGCAGGGTTAGCATGGCAGAGATGTGGAAAACTTTTGTCAACACGCCACAGCTAACTGCACCACCACCTGATACGCAACGTGTTAGCAGGTGGCAACATTTCACTAACATGGTGGAACAGTACGTGTGCACACCCCTCTACGTACAGACTGATGGTCTCTAAATTGTCCACGTGGCCAGAGCTAGCCTTTTATGCCTTGGAGGTGCTGGCCTGCCCGGCGGCCAGCGTTTTGTCTGAACGTGTATTCAGCACGGCAGGGGGTGTCATTACAGACAAACGCAGCCGCCTGTCTACAGCCAATGTGGACAAGCTGAGTTCATAAAAATGAACCAGGCATAGATCCCACAGGACCTGTCCGTCCCTTGTCCAGATTAGACATTAACTACCTCCCCTTAACCATATATTATTGTACTCCAGGGCACTTCCTCATTCAATCCTATATTTATTTTAATTTTACCATTATATTGCGAGGCTACCCAAATTTGAATGAACCTCTCCTCTGTCTGGGTGCCGGGGCCTAAATATATGCCAATGGACTGTTCCAATGTTGGGTGACGTGAAGCCTGATTCTCTGCTATGACATGAAGACTGATTCTCTGCTGACATGAAGCCAGATTGTCTGTTACGGGACCTCTCTCCTCTGCCTGGGTGCTGGGCCTAAATTTATGAAAATGGACTCTTACAGTGGTGGCTGACGTGAAGCCTGATTCTCTGCTATGATATGAAGACTGATTCTCTGCTGACATGAAGCCAGATTGTCTGTTACGGGACCTCTCTCCTCTGCCTGGGTGCTGGGCCTAAATTTATGACAATGGACTGTTGCAGTGGTGGCTGACGTGAAGCCTGATTCTCTGCTATGACATGCAGACTGATTCTCTGCTGACATGAAGCCAGATTGTCTATTACGGGACCTCTCTCCTCTGCCTGGGTGCTGGGCCTAAATTTATGAAAATGGACTCTTACAGTGGTGGGTGACGTGAAGCCTGATTCTCTGCTATGATATGAAGACTGATTCTCTGCTGACATGAAGCCAGATTGTCTGTTACGGGACCTCTCTCCTCTGCCTGGGTGCTTGGCCTAAATTTATGACAATGGACTGTTGCAGTGGTGGCTGACGTGAAGCCTGATTCTCTGCTATGACACGCAGACTGATTCTCTGCTGACATGAAGCCAGATTGTCTGTTACGGGACCTCTCTCCTCTGCCTGGGTGCTGGGCCTAAATTTATGAAAATGGACTGTTGCAGTGGTGGCTGACGTGAAGCCTGATTCTCTGCTATGACATGCAGACTGATTCTCTGCTGACATGAAGCCAGATTCTCTGTTACGGGACCTCTCTCCTCTGCCTGGGTGCTGGGCCTAAATATATGCCAATGGACTGTTGCACTGGTGGCTGACATGAAGCCTGATTGTCTGTTACGGGACCTCTCTCCTCTGCCTGGGTGCTGGGCCTAAATATCTGACAATGGACTGTTGCATTGGTGGCTGACGTGAAGCCTGATTCTCTGCTATGATATGAAGACTGATTCTCTGCTGACATGAAGCCAGATTGTCTGTTACGGGACCTCTCTCCTCTGCCTGGGTGCTTGGCCTAAATTTATGAAAATGGACTGTTGCAGTGGTGGCTGACGTGAAGCCTGATTCTCTGCTATGACATGCAGACTGATTCTCTGCTGACATGAAGCCAGATTCTCTGTTACGGGACCTCTCTCCTCTGCCTGGGTGCTGGGCCTAAATTTATGAAAATGGACTGTTACAGTGGTGGGTGACGTGAAGCCTGATTCTCTGCTATGACATGAAGACTGATTCTCTGCTGACATGAAGTCAGATTGTCTGTTACGGGACCTCTCTCCTCTGCCTGGGTGCTGGGCCTAAATTTATGACAATGGACTGTTGCAGTGGTGGCTGACGTGAAGCCTGATTCTCTGCTATGACATGCAGACTGATTCTCTGCTGACATGAAGCCAGATTCTCTGTTACGGGACCTCTCTCCTCTGCCTGGGTGCCGGGGCCTAAATATCTGAGAATGGACTGTTCCAGTGGTGGGTGACGTGAATCCAGATTCTCTGCTATGGGACCTCTCTCCAATTGATTTTGGTTAATTTTTATTTATTTAATTTTTATTTTTATTCATTTCCCTATCTACATTTGTTTGCAGGGGATTTACCTACATGTTGCTGCCTTTTGCAGCCCTCTAGCCCTTTCCTGGGCTGTTTTACAGCCTTTTTAGTACCGAAAAGTTCGGGTCCCCATTGACTTCAATGGGGTTCGGGACGAAGTTCGAATCGGGTTCGGATCCCGAACCCGAACATTTCCGGGAAGTTCGGCCGAACTTCTCGAACCCGAACATCCAGGTGTTCGCTCAACTCTAATTATTACATAAAATACATGAACATTATCAGCTGTTCCTTATACATACATGATTGTTAATGGTACATTAATTGTGAACATATGTGAAGGGGATATACTGATGAATTGGTACCTGGGGGAGTGATGGTGCCCACATATACTAACGCGCTGTTCAGCGCATCTCCAGGGTGTGAGTGCCCATGCCCCGGTCGCATATACCTCATTGATCGGCGTCTGAGCAGTACTGCACATGTCCAGTTGATGTAACCGGCGCACATTGCAGTCGCCTGCCACGTCACATGCTACAATGGTAGAGGAAGGAAGCGCATGCGCACCCTCATCATTTGAGCCAAAAGCCGCCATGTTGGAGAAGGGAATATAGCCAGTATATATGTATGTACTGCGCTGAGAACCTGCTTTGTTCCATATCGGGTCACAATGGGTAAATCCCACTATCCGCAATACAGAAGGGGGTCCCCACTTTTCCAAGATGGGAAACCCTCTTCGACTTGTCACCCCGATGCTGCAAGCACATTAGTGCCACCTGCACCGTGGGTTACGTTCTTGCTGCAGTTTGTGCCCTAGAGGGTTCTCCTCAGTTACATATAACAGAACGGTAGTTTGCAAGCAGTCAGCAGTTTAGATCTGATCATTATCTTTTAAAGAACACCCTTCATTATATGCAATCGGGACAACGGCACCACACTCCAGAGAAAAAAATGGCAAGCATTTACACAAAAAAGAAAAGGATTCATTGTGGGCTCCTCATCCACCATCCAGGCTCATCAGTTTTCCGTCATGTCTTTCCCCGAAATTCAAGTGAATCTGAAATGATACAGAGTGTTAGTGATGCAAGTGACACCAAACAAACCCTATGCCCTTGTTTTACTTATTTCTGTTATTTTTTGTTAATACTTTTTACAATTTCCATTTTTTATAAAATATTTTTATCAATGAACATGTCCAACATACCACCAATGGCATATATAGAGGGCAAACTTGTCCCCTCATATACCGCCTCCATACCTATAATCAATGTTCATTCCATTGGGATGTAAGCTGTTAAGAGTCTGAATCCAAAATGATTCTCTCTTTTTGAGTAAGGCTATACGGTCACCACCCCTACGGGGCATTTGTATCTGGTCAATGATCCAGCATCTTAAATCCCTTTCATTATGCTTTTTAAGTGAAAAATGCCTTGGTACTGGGAGATCTGTGCGGCCCTTTCTGATAGTGAATCTATGGTTATTGAGCCTGGTCTTTAGGTCAGTGGAGGTTTCCCCTACATATAGTAGGTTTGTTTGGTGTCACTTGCATCACTAACACTCTGTATCATTTCAGATTCACTTGAATTTCGGGGAAAGACATGACGGAAAACTGATAAGCCTGGATGGTGGATGAGGAGCCCACAATGAATCCTTTTCTTTTTTGTGTAAATGCTTGCCTTTTTTTCTCTGGGGGGTGGCGTCATTGTCCCGATTGCATATAATGAAGGGTGTTCTTTGAAAGATAATGATAAGATCTAAACTGCTGACTGCTTGCAAACTACCGTTCTGTTATATGTAACTGAGGAGAACCCTCTAGGGCACGAACTGCAGCAAGAACGTAACCCACGGTGCTGGTGGTACTAACGTGCTTGCAGCATCGGGGTGACAAGTAGAAGAGGGTTTCCCATCTTGGATAAGTAAGGACCGCCTTCTGTATTGCGGATAGTGGGATTTACCCATTGTGACCCGATATGGAACGAAGCAGGTTCTCAGCGCACAGTGCAGTACATACATATATACTGGCTATATTCCCTTCTCCAACATGGCGGCTTTTGGCTCAAATGATGAGGGTGCGCATGCGCTTCCTTCCTCTACCATCGGAGCATGTGACGTGGCAGGCGACTGCAATGTGCGCCGGTTACGTCACCTATGAGCGACAACACTGGACATGTGCGGTACTGCTCGGACGCCGATCAATGAGGTATATGCGACCGGGGCATGCGCACTCACACCCCGGAGACGCGCTGAAAAGCGCGTTAGTATATGTGGGCACCATCACTCCCCCAGGTACCAATTCATCAGTATATCCCCTTCACATATGTTCACAATTAATGTACCATTAACAATCATGTATGTATAAGGAACAGCTGATAATGTTCATGTATTTTATGTAATAATATATGATATTCAGCCATATTACGCACTTGCTTTATTTACAGCACTAGTCACTTTATTAATGATCACTAGGATGACCGCCTTATGATTGTGTGTATATTTTTTGTACAGTTTTTTACCAAGTATCAATTATGTTGATGTATCAAATGGTTTGATTGGCACACCTTTATATGTTTGCTTTGCACTTTTTATCAATGCTTGAGAAAGGCTCATGTTGAGCCGAAACGTCGCTTTTTTGCCACCACATGGGTGAATAAACATAACTTACTGTTTTACTGAATAACCGTTTGGAGTGCAGTCCGATTTTTTTCATTATCTACAAGTGGGTAAGCTCCAGTTACCGTACTTGGACTTTACACCCGTCCTTACCTGTTTTAAAGGTGGTGCTGCCAATAGTTTTTACATCATATATATATAAATATATATATATATATATATATATATATACAGACGTGGACAAAATTGTTGGTACCCTTTGGTCAATGAAAGAAAAAGTCACAATGGTCACAGAAATAACTTTAATCTGACAAAAGTAATAATAAATTAAAATTCTATAAATGTTAACCAATGAAAGTCAGACATTGTTTTTCAACCATGCTTCAACAGAATTATGTAAAAAAATAAACTCATGAAACAGGCATGGACAAAAATGATGGTACCCCTAACTTAATATTTTGTTGCGCAACCTTTTGAGGCAATCACTGCAATCAAACGCTTCCTGTAACTGTCAATGAGACATCTGCACCTCTCAGCAGGTATTTTGGCCCACTCCTCATGAGCAAACTGCTCCAGTTGTGTCCGGTTTGAAGGGTGCCTTTTCCAGACTGCATGTTTCAGCTCCTTCCAAAGATGCTCAATAGGATTGAGGTCAGGGCTCATAGAAGGCCACTTTAGAATAGTCCAATTTTTTCCTCTTAGCCATTCTTGGGTGTTTTTAGCGGTGTGTTTTGGGTCATTGTCCTGTTGCAAGACCCATGACCTGCGACTGAGACCAAGCTTTCTGACACTGGCTAGTACATTTCTCTCTAGAATTCCTTGATAGTCTTGAGATTTCATTGTACCCTGCACAGATTCAAGACACCCTGTGCCAGACGCAGCAAAGCAGCCCCAGAACATAACAGAGCCTCCTCCATGTTTCACAGTAGGGACAGTGTTCTTTTCTTGATATGCTTCATTTTTTCGTCTGTGAACATACAGCTGATGTGCCTTGGCAAAAACTTCGATTTTTGTCTCATCTGTCCACAGGACATTCTCCCAGAAGCTTTGTGGCTTGTCAACATGTAGTTTGGCATATTCCAGTCTTGCTTTTTTATGATTCGTTTTCAACAATGGTGTCCTCCTTGGTCGTCTCCCATGTAGTCCACTTTGGCTCAAACAACGACGGATGGTGCGATCTGACACTGATGTTCCTTGAGCATGAAGTTCACCTTGAATCTCTTTAGAAGTCTTTCTAGGCTCTTTTGTTACCATTCGGATTATCCGTCTCTTAGATTTGTCATCAATTTTCCTCCTGCGGCCACGTCCAGGGAGGTTGGCTACAGTCCCATGGATCTTAAACTTATGAATAATATGTGCAACTGTACTCACAGGAACATCTAGTTGCTTGGAGATGGTCTTATAGCCTTTACCTTTAACATGCTTGTCTATAATTTTCTTTCTGATCTCTTGAGACAGCTCTTTCCTTTGCTTCCTCTGGTCCATGTCGAGTGTGGTACACACCATATCACCAAACAACACAGTGATTACCTGGAGCCATATATATAGGCCCAATGGCTGATTACAAGGTTGTAGACACCTGTGATGCTAATTAGTGGACACACCTTGAATTAACATGTCCCTTTGGTCACATTATGTTCTGTGTTTTCTAGGGGTACCATCATTTTTGTCCATGCCTGTTTCATGAGTTTATTTTTTTACATAATTCTGTTGAAGCATGGTTGAAAAACAATGTCTGACTTTCATTGGTTAACATTTATAGAATTTTAATTTATTATTACTTTTGTCAGATTAAAGTTATTTCTGTGACCATTGTGACTTTTTCTTTCATTGACCAAAGGGTACCAACAATTTTGTCCACGTCTGTATATATATATATATATATATATATATACACAGAGAGAGAGAGAGAAAGATAGAAAGAGAGAGAGACAGAGAGAGAGAGAAAAAAAACTGCAAATTATGTAAAAATAAATAAAAATTATATATATATATATATATATATATATATATATATATATCCAGGGAGTAAAGGGGCCAAATTAATTGATGAAAATACAATTTATAGTGAAAGTTAGTTTATGATACAACCCCCTTAAAGAACAAAGTAGCTGGCAATTAATTCAAATCAATTATTTTTTTACAAAACCGTGAAGATGTTTGCAGTTGGTTATATTGGATCACAGTTTAAAATAGTGTGAATTCATGTTTAAAACGTTACATAAAGTGCCTTTTAACAACCTGTACAAGAAATTGACACCAAAAGACAAATCAAACAGTGCTGTGATCCTGAAGTGAGCACAATAATACGAGCAACAAGATGCCGATGACCTGGACTTATTTATAGCCAGACAGAATCAATAACATATAAATGTGTGTGACCAGACAGCATACACAGCAAACTAGATGAATTCAATGAGGAGTTGATAACAGCCTCAAAGAGATATGGCAGATAAGAGAGAGCAGCAGTCACTAATTATCATGAGATTTAATGAAAAATGTGAAGCCAATAAAAAAAATAGAAGATAAAAGTAGTTGTATGGAACATTATGATACAACACAACTGAGAGAAGTACCATAGATAGACCGAAATAAAAAAAATCACATTGGAGATACTACACTGGCATTTGGGTATTGATTTTGTTTTAAAGACAGGTTTAATATATATAAAATGTATTCTCTAAGATAATATATATGAAGGTTTTTTTCATAGTACACAAAGCCAAAGGAAAAAAATAAAATAAAATATATATATATATATATATATATATATATATATAAATCTTACATTTAAGCCACTTTCGATTGTCAGTAATTTTCTCAGGATTTTGCATCAGTATTTTTTAAGGCAAAACGCCGGAGGAGGTGCACATTTTTGCATTATACAGTATTTTTTCTCAATGGGTTCCATTCCTAGTTTTGGCTTACAAATGCTAAAGCAAAATACTGACTAAAATGCTGTCATGTGGAAGTTTCCTACAGTCAGGTCCATAAATATTGGGATATCGACACACTTCTAATATTTTTGGCTCTATACACCACCACAATGGATTTGAAATGAAATGAACAAGATGTGCTTTAACTGCAGACGGTCAGCTTTATTTTGAGGGTATTTACATCCAAATCAGGTGAAAGGTGTAGGAATTACAACAGTTTTCATATGTGCCTCCCACTTGTTAAGGGACCAAAAGTAATGGGACAGATTAATAATCATAAATCAAACTTTCACTTTTTAATACTCGGTTGCAAATCCTTTGCAGTCAATTACATCCTGAAGTCTGGAACGCATAGACATCACCAGACGCTAGGTTTCATCCCTGGTGATGCTCTTCCAGGCCCCTACTGCAACTGTCTTCAGTTCCTGCTTGTTCTTGGGGTATTTTCCCTTCAGTTTTGTCTTCAGCAAGTGAAATGCTCGATCGGATTCAGGTCAGGTGATTGACTTGGCATTGCATAACATTCCACTTCTTTCCCTTAAAAAACTCTTTGGTCACTTTTGCAATATGCTTTGGATCATTGTCCACCTGCACTGTGAAGCACAGTCCAATGAGTTCTGAAGCATTTGGCTGAATATGAGCAGATAATATTGCCCAAAACACTTCAGAATTCATCCTGTTGCTTTTGTCAGCAGTCACATCATCAATAAATACAAGAGAACCAGTTCCATTGGCAGCCATACATGCCTACGCCATGACACTACCACCACCATGCTTCACTGATGAGGTGGTATGCTTAGGATCATGAGCAGTTTTTTTTTTCTTTCTCCATACTCTTCTCTTCCCATCACTGTGGTACAAGTTGATCTTGGTCTCATCTGTCCATAGGTTGTTGTTCCAGAACTGTGAAGGCTTTTTTAGATGTCGTTTGGCAAACTCTCATCTGGCCTTCCTGTTTTTGATGCTCACCAATGGTTTACATCTTGTTTTTTTTCAGCCTAATGATGGCTTGCTTCACTGATAGTGACAGCTCTTTGGATCTCATCTTGAGAGTTGACAGCGACAGATTCAAAATGCAAATAGCAAACTTGAAATTAACTCTGGACCTTTTATCTGCTCATTGTAATGGGATAATGAGGCAATAACACACCTGGCTATGGAACAGCTGAGAAGCCAAATGTCCCATTACTTTTGGTCCCGTAACAAGTGGGAGGCACATATGAAAACTGTTGTAATTCCTTCACAGCTCAGCTTATTTGGATGTAAATATCCTCAAATTAAATCTATTGTGGTGGCTTATAGAGCCAAACATGTCAGAATTGTGTCGATGTCCCAATATTTATGGACCTGACTGTATGTCCTATTTTACATTTCACTATGGCATCTAGGTAGAGATACTGTATATAAATAAGGCTATACTTAGTAATCTCGGCCACCAGGCACAAGACATTTACTACCCTTTATAGACAAGATGCACTAAGTTTAGGTTAATAAATCATATTTGAAGAACATATATTTTATTACTGCATGCTTTGCAAATACTGTAAAAGGAGTGCTATAACTTATTTGGAGCCATAGGTTCTCAGGGCTGCCTTAAATGGTTTTTCTGAGTTAATTAAAAACTTGGACAACCCCTGTACATAAGTTAAAATAGCAAAATAATTAATACACACGTCCCTGCTCCCCTGCATCTTCCATCACTTAGTTTCAGTCCTCCCTGCAGCTGTTTGTTTTCTTGACTGCAGCAGTGAAATTCCATGCACACAGGTTAGGTACAGCCTGTATTTCAACACTGGCCTCATCATTGATATCCTATATACTGCTGAGGCCAGTGATCTGCTGCGATAGTGTGCACAGAACTTCACTGTTGCAGCCAGGCAGATGACTTCAGCGCTGGGATATACCAAAACTCAGTACTGAAAGCAGCAATGAGAAACGGGGTAAGTATTCATTATTTAGTTTTTTTAATCACATTTACACTGGCTGCCTGAGTTTTTTGTTTAACTTGGATAACCCCTTTAAAGAGGTTATCCGGGTTCAGAGCTGAATCCAGACATATCCCTATCTTCACCTCTCCAGCCCGCTGATAACAACATCAGAGCATTTCATGCTCCAATGCGCTCCTTTGCCCTGAGCTGAATCACGCAGGACAAAGGCATTTTTGGAGATCCGGTGACGTACCAGGATCTTCATTGGGACTGCTAGGCCCAGACTTCCGCCTAGCAATAAGCCCAGTAATGTCACCAGTACTAATAGGAGGACTTTAGAGCTGCCCTAGCCTGTAAAACAGCTAGGGCAGACCTAAAGCCCACCCATCAGAGCTGATGGCATCACCGGTAAAACTGCTAGGAGGAAGCCTCTGCCTACTAGTGTAATAATATAGACTAAAAAGCCCTAAGCCTGTGCAATACATTTCATGCTCCGATGCTAATATCAGAGGGGCTGGAGGGGTAAAGATGGTAATATGTCCGGGTTCTGCTTTGAACCCGGACAACCCCTTTAATGCACAAATAGTCTGTCTGCCCTATAATATACTTTTTCAAGTCAGATAAAATAAATTGTGTAATTTCAAGAATATATCCATAACACGTACATCATCTGTAATTTTCCTCTACATTTGCTATAGCCAGTTGACTAGTACTACTAAAGGTTTGAAATTTCATGGACATGAGTTTTAGCAACTTATTGCGTGCATCAAAGAAACACTTTATTATCACTAGGATGTCAAGTAAAAGTGACAGAACAAGGATCACGGTCAAAGACAGTTGAAATGGCTTTAGCAGTGTTTTATAGCACTGAGATTTTAAGCATTACATAGCTGTCTGCCATAGAGCCACCATTAATTTTATCATTCTTATATTTCTTGGACACTCTAAAAACTAATTTAGCTGTATGAGTTTTATATCATTTAACCATGAATGCCATTGAGAGATAGATTCATTATTATTGATCTTCTGCCCATTAGAGATAAATGGCAAATACCCAATTTAACTGAAAACATTAAAAGCTTATAGTAAATTTTAATAGTAGCTGCATACAGTAGAGGCACATTTAACCTTTAGCCAATAGGTAAAAAGTATATGTGCCATTTACGTCGGGCTGGACAAGAGATTTGTAGAAAAATGTGAAACAAACAGTATAAACAAACTTTTGTTCCCAGTTCTTTTTGTGAGATTATATGAATTATCTATTTCATAGTGTCTATAAATGCATCCAATTACATACGAGGGTGGATGCACAGAATGCACTTTTTCCAATGGATACAGTATAAAGGATTATAACATTTACAACATATACAGTATACTGTTGAAAACCCTAGATAACATGAGGAAAATGCAAGTAAATGCCAACAGCTTCCCTGCAAATTGTTGCTGTGCATTATATGGATTTTTTAAACATTTTATTTAGCTTTCAGAACTCACAATGGCTCATTTGTTATCACTGTTGGCTAGCAGAGCTGGGGTCCCAAGTTTAAAACTGACCAAGGATAAAATCTGTGTGGACTATGTAAGTTCTCCCCATGATTCTATGTATTTCCTCCCACACATAGGTTGCTTGAAGTTATTCCCTATCTATAAGATAGGGGAAAACTATTAATGGGTGGGGGACCTACTGCTTGGGAATGGAGCCCCCTCTAAAATGAACTGAGCAGCCCGTTGGGCACATGTGCTGCCGGTCCATTAATTTGTATGGAACTTTCAGAGATGCTGTACTCGGCTGTCTTGGGAACTCTCATAGATATGAATGAAGCGGCAGCACACATGCCAGATCGGCCACTCCAATCATCAGGGGATACCAGCGGTAGGACCCCAACCGATTTAATAGTTATTTTCTATTCTGTGGACAGAAGATAATGTCAGATAACCAGACTCTTTAATTCAGGATTTTGTTGGTTGGCAATGCAAATGGTGACCTAGACCTATGCAAGTGATTTCTGTAAAGCATTGTGGAGTATGTAAGAGCTATATAAGTTAATTAAATAAATTAATGTAACAATAAGATAATGATAAGACAGGATATGGAGAAGATTATTTTTTTGTCACAGTCAACGCATGCTTGTTTTTTCATCTTCAGGACTTTTAATGTATAACATCTGGTGACAGATTCACCTGAAAGGGAATGTCTCATGAAGATGAGCCCATTTCTAGACAAAGGCAGCTGGAAAAACATTGGCCCTGGAAAAAAAACAAAAAAACTAAAAGTGTCCCCATTTTGTAGGCGGGTAGAAAGTAACAGAAAGTGGTGCAACACAAGTAGGCATGGTCAACAACACTGTAGTGCAAAATACCATCCCAGCAGAACCAAACAACACAGTGTAGCACAATATACTGGCCCAAAAGCTGTCCCTCTGTGATGGCCATCAATAAGTACCATCTTCTGTCCTCCTCTTTCAGTTGTCTATGGAGCAGGGGGCTTAGGAGGTGAGGTGTAGGCCACAGCAGTTGAATTCAGGAGGGTGGTCGCTGGCTGGGTACATGAGTACCAAATTCTCAAAATGTTAATTACTTGTGAGAGCTCATTATGTACCCAGTCAGGGGCAGGCAGGAGGGCTTGTGTGGCCCCCTGGGGCATCGGCCCACAGGGAAATTTCTTTGTAGGGTCTTTGGCCAATCCGCTCCTGTTCATTTAAAGGAATGGCTAACCATCTTCTTCCAAATTGCCATAATGTAATGTAACTTTATTTATAAAAAAATTATATGTTCACTTCCATATTAGTCTTAGTTCATATTTCTGTAAATTTTTTATTTTGACCAGCGGTGCTCAATAGATCCTACAGACTCTTAATGGGGTCCACTGGGCTCCCCACTGTGTCTATCATTTTTATGGGAATTACACATCTGCATTCGAGATTTCCCGAACTATTTTCATAGTTTGTTCGCGTTCGCTGCTGCGGGCGAACATATGCGATATTCGGTCTGCCCCCTATACATCATCATTGAATAAACTTTGACCCTGTACCTCACAGTCAGCAGACACATTCCAGCCAATCAGCAGCAGACCCTCCCTCCCAGACCCTCCCACCTCCTGGACAGCATCCATTTTAGATTCATTCGTAAGCTGCATTCTTAGTGAGAGGAGGGACAGTGTAGCTGCTGCTGATTTAATAGGGAAATCAATAGCTAGGCCAGTGTATTCAGTGTCCACTACAGTCCTGAAGGACTCATCGGATCTCTGCTGTAGGGACAGCACCCCAAAAAGCCCTTTTTAGGGCTAGAACATCAGTCTGCTTTTTTTTCCCTGTGTAATCAAATTGCAGTTGCCTGCCTTGCCAGCGTGTGCGTCAGGCTCACAGCCCTGCAAGTGCATAGTGTCACCAGCGCAACTCATATCTGGTGTCACATTCGATTACATTTAACGAAAAACTACTATTTTGACTGAATAACTAGCAGTCAGTTGCACACACGTGTTTGTGTGTTTAAGGACCAGCTGCAAGTCCATAGTGTCACTTCAGCGCAACTCATATCTGGTGTCACAGTAGCTTGCACGCATAGTACAACTTAACTAATCTAAAAAAAATGACAGGCAGAGGCAGGCCACCCCGCAGGGGTTGTCGTGGTCGTGGTGCTGTGATTCCCTTTGGCCCTAGAATAATGCCCAGCGTTCAAAAGCCACGTACCCTGAACTCGAAAAGTTCTGAGGACATAGTTGACTGGCTAACACAGGACACCCAATCTTCTACAGCTTCCGCTCGGAACCGTGATGCACCATCCTCCTCCAGCGCAGCTTCGGGCACCTCTCAAGTTACCACACGCCCGCCTGCCGCCACCACCAACACTAGCACCACAGCTGCTTCACTTGATCTGTCAGAGGAGTTATTTACACATCAGTTGGAAGAAATGAGCGATGCACAACCATTATTGCAAATGATGTAGATAACAGGCATATGTCACAGTCAGGCAGTATTACACAGATGGACGTACGGTGTGATGATGATGATGATGATGATGATGTTGTAACCTCTGCTGCTTCCTTTGCTGAGTTGTCAGATACAAGTGAAGCGGTTGATGATGACGATGTGTCCGTGGATGTCACGTGGGTGCCCGCTCGAAGAGAAGAAGAACAGGGGGAAAGTTCAGATGGGGAGACAGAGAGGAGGAGGAGACGAGTTGGAAGCAGGGGGTGGTCGTCGCAAGGAGAAAGTGGCACAGTCAGACAGCATGTATCGGCACCCGGGGTCAGCCAGACAGCACGCCAATCAACGCATGCTGTTGCCACCACCAGAATGCCATCATTGCAAAGCTCAGCAGTGTGGCATTTTTTTTGTGTGTCTGCCTCTGATAACAGCGATGCCATTTGCAACCTGTGCCAAAAGAAACTGAGTCGTGGGAAGTCCAACACCCACTTAGGTACAACTGCTTTGCGAAGGCACATGATCTCACATCACAAACTCCTATGGGATCAACACATGAGTAAAAGCAGCACACAAACTCAAAGCCACCATCCTCCTCCTGGTCCAGCATCTTCAGACACGTCAACCACTGCTGTCCTCCTTGCCCCCTCTCAACCACCCGCCACTCCACCTCTCGCCTTGAGCAGTTCCTGCTCATCTGCCCACAGTCAGGTGTCTGTCAAGGACATGTTTGAGCGTAAGAAGCTAATGTCACAAAGTCACCCCCTTGCCTGGCGTCTGACAGCTGGCTTGTCTGAACTCTTAGCCCGCCAGCTTTTACCATACAAGCAGTGGAAGGTATCCGGCCGAAATTTCTTTGCACAAAAGGCAATCCCCAACCTGTACTCGATTGTGCAAAAGGAAGTCAAGGCACACAATGTTGGAGCAAGGGTCCATCTGACCACTAATACCTGGTCTGCAAAGAAAGCTCAGGGCAGGTATATCACCTACACTGTGCATTGGGTAAACCTGCTCACAGCTGCCAAGCATGGAATGCGTGGCTCTGCAGAGGAGTTGGTGACACCGCTACGACTTGCAGGCAGGCCTGCTGCCACCTCCTCTACTCCTCCTACTCCATCCTAATCCATAACTTCCTCGGCTGAGTCCTCTTCTGCTGCTGCGTCTTGCTCCACATCAACGGCGCCCCCCCCCCCCCAGCTCCCCAGGGGCTATTCCACATCCCGGATACGACAGTGTCACGCCGTCTTGGGGGTGACTTGCCTGAAAGCAGAGAGTCACACCGGACCAGCACTCCTGTCCACCCTGAACGCACAGGTGGAACAGTGGCTGACTCTGCACCAACTGGAAATCGGCAAAGTGGTGTGTGACAACGGAAGCAATTTGTTGGCGGCATTGAATTTGGGCAAGTTGACACATGTGCCGCGCATGGCACGTGTGTAATCTGATCGTACAACACTTTGTGCATAAGTACCCAGGCTTACAGGACGTCCTCAAGCAGGCCAGGAAGGTATGTGGCCATTTCAGGCATTCCTACACGGCCATGGCGCACTTTTCAGACATTTAGCGCCGAAACAACATGCCAGTGAGGCGCTTGATTTGCGACAGCCCGACACGTTGGAATTCAACACTCCTAATGTTCGACCGCCTGCTCCAACAAGAAAATGCCGTCAACGAGTATTTGTATGACCGGGGTGCTAGGACAGCCTCTGCGGAGCAGGGAATTTTTTTGCCACGTTACTGGACGCTCATGCGCAATGCCTGTAGGCTCATGCGTCCTTTTGAGGAGGTGACAAACCTAGTCAGTCGCACCAAAGGCACTATCAGCGACATCATGCCATTTGTTTTCTTCCTGGAGCGTGTCCTGCGAAGAGTGCTGGACCAGGCCGTAGATGAGCGTGAAGAGGAAGAGTTGTGGTCACCATCATCACCATTAGAAACAGCCTTATCAGCATCGCTTGCTGGACCTGCGGCAACGCTGGAAGAGGAGTCTGAGGAAGAGGAGTCAGAGGAGGAATGTGGCTTTGAGGAGGAGGAAGACCAACCACAGCAGGCATCCCAGGGTGCTCGTTGTCACCTATCTGGTACCCATGATTTTGTACGTTTCTGGGGGGAAGAACAGACCTTCAGTGAGGACGAGGAACGGGACATGAGGAGCTCAGCATCCAACCTTGGGGTCTTTCATGCTGTCGTGCCTGTTGAAGGACCCTCGTATAAAAAGGCTGAAGGAGAAGGACCTGTACTGGGTGGCCACGCTACTAGACCCCCGGTATAAGCAAAAAGTGCATGAAATGTTACCAAATTACCGGAAGTTAGAAAAGATGCAGCAGTTCCAAAATAAATTAAAAAGTATGCTTTACACAGCGTATAAGGGTAATGTCACAGCACAACAGGAATCAAACAGGGGAAGAGGTGAAAGTAATCCTCCTCCTACCACGACCACGCCGGCAAGGACAGGACACTTTACAGATGTGTTGTTGATGGAGGACATGCAGAGCTTTTTAAGTCCTACGCATCTCCACAGCCCTTTAGGGTCCACCCTCAGAGAACGACTCGACCGACAGGTAGCAGACTACCTCGCCTTAACTGCAGATATCGACGCTCTGAGGAGCGATGAACCCCTTGACTACTGGGTGTGCAGACTTGACCTGTGGCCTGAGCTGTCCCAATTTGCGATAGAACTTCTGGCCTTCCCCGCTTCAAGTGTCCTGTCAGAAAGGACCTTCAGTGCAGCAGGAGGTATTGTCACTGAGAAGAGAAGTCACCTAGGTCAAAAAAGTCTAGATTACCTCACCTTTATTAAGATGAATGAGGGATGGATCCCGAAGGGACTGACAGTGAGCGATACATTCAAGGCCTGATGACTGAGATGAGCTGCTGTACACGCTGCTGTATTTTATCTCTGAATGCTGGATGACTTGCGTGACTTATCTGCCACCAACTAGGGTTCAAGCTGCAATGTTTAAGGGCACTTTCTGGCTGGGAAACATACATTTTTCTGGCCGCCGCTACAGCAGCAACAATACCGAATTTTTCAGGCATGTGTACATGCCAAATTTTTCTGGCCTCTGGTGCTGCACTGTGGCTTCAAAAAACAAACCAAAAAAAAGGCACATACATGTGTCAATTCCCCTTCGTGATCGTTACCTTGTCGTGGTGAAGGGGCTTGCGTATCACAATGAAGCGACCACCTCTATGAGTGTGTTGGCAATGGCAATGTTGGCACACCCCAGATGATAAGGTCGTTGCTTCATTGTGAACAGACCAAAAGCGATCGTCTGGATAATAGTGCATAGAAAAAACATCAATTTTCTTTGTGATCATCTAAGGTGATCATTAAAGGCTACTAGGCCAACAATGGGCCCACACTGCAGAATCATAGTTTTCTGGGTCTCTTAACTGTCACTGATTAAACTGATAGGAATAGTACTACTTAACACACCTTAGAATAATAGTAATAATACTAGTGAACGTAACAGGGATTAAACTGATTAAAGCATCTTTTTCCATCTCCCGTTTCCTAAAATCGATTCCATATACACGTCCCCTGATAGGGGACGTAACAGGGATTAAACTGATAGGAATAGTACTACTTAACACACCTTATATTAATAATAATAATACTAGTGAACGTAACAGGGATTAAACTGATAGGAATAGTACTACTTAACACACCACACATATTGGGATTGCACAGTACACTACACAGCGCACGCGCAGTGCCTCAAATTTGAATTAAGAGGACCGACCAAGCATCTTTTTCCATCTCCCGGTTCCTAAAATCGATTCCGTATACACGTCCCCTGATAGGGGACGTAACAGGGATTATACTGATAGGAATAGTACTACTTAACACACTTCTCATATCTGGTGGCACATTCGATTGTACATGCAGTGCCCCAAATTGGAAGTAGAACCGACCAAGCATCTTTTTGCATCTCCCGGTTCCTAAAATCGATTCCATATACACGTCCCCTGATAGGGGACGTAACAGGGATAAAACTGATAGGGGTGGTGTGTTAAGTAGTACTATTCCTATCTGGTGGCACATATGATTGTACGTGCAGTGCCCCAAATTGGAAGTAGAAGGATCAACCAAGCATCTTTTTCCATCTCCCGGTTCCTAAAATCTATTCCATATATGTCCCCTGATAGGGGACGTAACAGGGATTAAACTGATAGGAATAGTACTACTTAACACACCTTATAATAACGCAGAGAGAGGCAACGTAGAGAGAGGAGTCTGAAGAAGAAGAGTCAGAGGAGGAAGGTAGCTTTGAGAAGGTGGAAGACCAAACACAACAGGCGTCCCAGGGGGCTTGTTGTCACCTATCGGTGACACTTGGTGTTGTACGTGGCTGGGTGGAGGAAAAGACCTTCAATGACATCAGGGACAAGGAACAGGACATGGCTAGCTTGGTATCCAACCTTGTGAAAATGGGGAGTATGCGGTTGTGCAAATGGACTGTTTGCGGTGCGTTAAACAGGGAGTTTGGTCTGTCAGAGTTTGGTCTGTCACTGTGAAGCGGGCGTAACCGTTACACTACCTGATCGATACAACATGATACCTGATGTTTTAAAGCATGTTATTCCAAACAATTTAGGAATGTTAGGTGATTTATGCCCTTTATGGATTAAAACCCGACTCTGCGTCAACTATGTAATTTTCCATGGGAGTTTTGCCATGGATCCCCCTCCGGCATGTCACGGTCCAGGTGTTAGTCCCCTTTAAACAATCTTTCCATCCCTGTTGTGGCCAGAAAGAGTCCCTGTGGGTTTTAAAATTCGCCTGCCTATTGAAGTCAATGGCGGTTCGCCCGGTTAGTAAATTTTATGTTCGCGACTAGAGTTGAGCGGACACAAGGATGTTCGGGTTCGAGAAGTTCGGCCGAACTTCCCGGAAATGTTCGGGTTCGGGATCCGAACCCGATCCGAACTTCGTCCCGAACCCGAACCCCATTGAAGTCAATGGGGACCCGAACTTTTCGGCACTAAAAAGGCTGTAAAACAGCCCAGGAAAGAGCTAGAAGGCTGCAAAAGGCAGCAACATGTAGGTAAATCCCCTGCAAACAAATGTGGATAGGGAAATTAATAAAAATAAAAATAAAATAAATAAAAATTAACCAATATCGATTGGAGAGAGGTCCCATAGCAGAGAATCAGGCTTCACGTCAGCCACCACTGCAACAGTCCATTGGCATATATTTAGGTCCAGGCACCCAGACAGAGGAGAGAGGTCCCGTAACAGAGAATCTGGCTTCATGTCAGCAAATAATCAGTCTGCATGTCATAGCAGAGAATCAGGCTTCACGTCACCCAACATTGGAACAGTCCATTGGTATATATTTAGGTAGTTAATGTCTATTCTGCACAAGGGATGGACAGGTCCTGTGGGATCCATGCCTGGTTCATTTTTATGAACGTCAGCTTGTCCACATTGGCTGTAGACAGGCGTTTGTCTGTAATGACGCCCCCTGCCGTGCTGAATACACGTTCAGACAAAACGCTGGCCGCCGGGCAGGCCAACACCTCCAAGGCATAAAAGGCTAGCTCTGGCCACGTGGACAATTTAGAGACCCAGTAGTTGAATGGGGCCGAACCATCAGTCAGTACGTGGAGGGGTGTGCACACGTACTGTTCCACCATGTTAGTGAAATGTTGCCTCCTGCTAACACGTTGCGTATCAGGTGGTGGTGCAGTTAGCTGTGGCGTGTTGACAAAACTTTTCCACATCTCTGCCATGCTAACCCTGCCCTCAGACGAGCTGGCCGTGACACAGCTGCCTTGGCGACCTCTTGCTCCTCCTCTGCCTTGGCCTTGGGCTTCCACTTGTTCCCCTGTGACATTTGGGAATGCTCTCAGTAGCGCGTCTACCAACGTGCGCTTGCACTCGCGCATCTTTCTATCACGCTCCAGTGCAGGAAGTAAGGTGGGCACATTGTCTTTGTACCGTGGATCCAGCAGGGTGGCAACCCAGTAGTCCGCACACGTTAAAATGTGGGCAACTCTGCTGTCGTTGGCACTGCAGCATGTAGTCGCTCATGTGTGCCAGGCTGCCCAGGGGTAAGGACAAGCTGTCCTCTGTGGGAGGCGTATCGTCATCGTCCTGCGTTTCCCCCCAGCCACGCACCAGTGATGGGCCCGAGCTGCGTTAGGTGCCACCCCGCTGTGACCATGCTTCATCCTCATCCTCCTCCACCTCCTCCTCATCCTCATCCTCCTCGTCCTCCAGTAGTGGGCCCTGGCAGGCCACATTTGTACCTGGCCTCTGCTGTTGCAAAAAACCTCCCTCTGAGTCACTTCGAAGAGACTGGCCTGAAAGTGCTAAAAATGACCCCTCTTCCTCCTCCTCCTCCTCTGGGCCACCTCCTCTTCCATCATCGCCCTAAGTGTTTTCTCAAGGAGACATAGAAGTGGTATTGTAACGCTGATAACGGCGTCATCGCCACTGGCCATGTTGGTGGAGTACTCGAAACAGCGCAACAGGGCACACAGGTCTCGCATGGAGGCCCAGTCATTGGTGGTGAAGTGGTGCTGTTCCGCAGTGCGACTGACCTGCTGTGCGTGCTGCAGCTGAAACTCCACTATGGCCTGCTGCTGCTCCCACAGTCTGTCCAGCATGTGCAAGGTGGAGTTCCACCTGGTGGGCACGTCGCATATGAGGCGGTGAGCGGGAAGGCCGAAGTAACGCTGTCGCGCAGACAGGCGAGCAGCGGCAGGATGTGAACGCCAGAAGCGCGAACAGACGGCCCGCACTTTATGCAGCAGCTCTGACATGTCGGGGTAGTTGTGAATGAACTTCTGCACCACCAAATTCAGCACATGCGCCAAGCAAGGGATGTGTGTCAAATCGGCTAGTCCCAGAGCTGCAACGAGATTTAGCCCATTATCGCACACCACCAGGTCGGGCTTGAGGCTCACCGGCAGCAACCACTGTGCGGTGTGGGGCCTGTCCCCCAAACATATGAGTTTCAGAATGGCCTGCTGACGTTTACCCCGGGCTGTGCTGAAGTTGGTGGTGAAGGTGTGTGGCTGACTGGATGAGCAGGTGGAAGAAGAGGAGGAGAAAGCTGAGTAGGAGGAGGTGGCAACAGGAGGCAAAGAATGTTGCCCTGCGATCCTTGGCAGCAGAAGGACGTGCGCCAAACAGCTCTCCGCCTGGGGCCCAGCTGCCACTACATTTACCCAGTGTGCAGTTAGGGAGATATAGCATCCCTGGCCGTGCTTACTGGTCCACGTATTTGTGGTTAGGTGGACCTTGCCACAGATGGCGTTGCGCAGTGCACACTTGATTTTATCGGATACTTGGTTGTGCAGGGAAGGCACGGCTCTCTTGGAGAAGTAGTGTCGGCTGGGAACAACATACTGTGGGACAGCAAGCGACATGAGCTGTTTGAAGCTGTCTGTGTCCACCAGCCTAAATGACAGCATTTCATAGGCCAGTAGTTTAGAAATGCTGGCATTCAGGGCCAGGGATCAAGCGTGGCTAGGTGGGAATTTACGCTTTCTCTCAAATGTTTGTGAGATGGAGAGCTGAACGCTGCCGTGTGACATGGTTGAGATGCTTAGTGACGGAGGTGGTGGTGTTGGTGGTACATCCCCTGTTTGCTGGGCGGCAGGTGCCAACGTTCCTCCAGAGGCGGAGGAAGAGGCCGAGGCGGCAGCAGCAGAAGAGGCCGAGGCGGCTGCAGCAGAAGAGGTAGAAGGGGGAGCCTGAGTGACTTCCTCGTTTTTAAGGTTTACTCCACTGCAGTTCATGCTTTGCATGCAGGTGCCTGGTCATGCAGGTTGTGCTAAGGTTCAGAACGTTAATGCCTCGCTTCAGGCTCTGATGGCACAGCATGCAAACCACTCGGGTCTTGTCGTCAGCACATTGTTTGAAGAAGTGCCACGCCAGGGAATTCCTTGAAGCTGCCTTTGGGGTGCTCGGTCCCAGATGGCAGCGGTCAGTAGCAGGCGGAGTCTCTTGGCGGCGGGTGTTCTGCTTTTGTCCACTGCTCCCTCTTTTGCTACGCTGTTGGCTCGGTCTCACCACTGCCTCTTCCTCCGAACTGTGAAAGTCAGTGGCACGACCTTCATTCCATGTGAGGTCTAGGACCTCATCGTCCCCTGCATCGTCTTCCACCCAGTCTTGATCCCTGACCTCCAGTTCAGTCTGCACACTGCAGAAAGACACAGCAGTTGGCACCTGTGTTTCGTCATCATCAGAGACATGCTGAGGTGGTATTCCCATGTCCTCATCATCAGGAAACATAAGTGGTTTTGCGTCAGTGCATTCTATGTCTTCCACCGCTGGGGAAGGGCTAGGTGGATGCCCTTGGGAAACCCTGCCAGCGGAGTCTTCAAACAGCATAAGAGACTGCTGTATAACTTGAGGCTCAGACGGTTTCCCTGGTATGCATGGGGGTGATGTGACAGACTGATGGGCTTGGTTTTCAGGCGCCATCTGAGCGCTTTCTGCAGAAGACTGGGTGGGAGATAATGTGAACGTGCTGGATCCACTGTCGGCCACCCAATTGACTAATGCCTGTACCTGCTCAGGCTTTACCATCCTTAGAACGGCATTGGGCCCCACCAAATATCGCTGTAAATTATGGCGGCTACTGGGACCTGAGGTAGTTGGTACACTAGGACGTGTGGCTGTGGCAGAACGGCCACGTCCTCTCCCAGCACCAGAGGGTCCACTAACACCACCACGACCATGTCCGCGTCCGCGTCCTTTACTAGATGTTTTCCTCATTGTTATCGTTCACCACAACAACAAAAATATTATTTGGCCCAATGTATTGAATTCAAATTAAGGCCTTTTTTTACAGACACCTAACACTATCTGGCTATCTATTTAGGTACCGTATTACACTAATACAGGCACAGCAGTAACTACAGATTTAGCTGACTATAAATTTGAGGCCTATTATTTAGGCGCTGGGTGACAGGTATACGTTTACAGACAGAATTAGACTGGGATATGCACAGTAGCGTGTGTGTGAAGTTATTGAGAATGACCCTATCTGCACCTTGAATCTAATATACCTTTTTAGGGATAAATTTAAAGTAGGCCTGATACAGCAGAAACCACTAATTTTGAGAATTGCTAAATTGGGAATTGTATTTCAACCCAGAACAAAAACTGTGCTTTGACGGACACTAAATAACTTGACCAGCAACAGCAATAATGACAGATTTGGATGAATATAAATTTGAGGCCTTTTTCTTTAAGCGCTGGGTGACAGATATGCATTTACAGACAGAATTAGACTGGGATATGAACAGTAGCATGTGTGTGAAGTTATTGAGAATGACCCTATGTGCACCTTGAATCTTATATACCCTTTTAGGGATAGATTTAAAGTAGGTCTGATACAGCAGAAACCACTAATTTAGAGAATTGCTAAATTGAGAATTGTATTTCAACCCAGAACAAAAACTGTGCTTTGCCGGACACTAAATAACTTGCCCAGCTATGGCAATAACCACAGATTTAGCTGACTTTAAATTTGAGGCCTATTATTAAGGTGCTGGGTGACAGGTATACGTTTACAGACAGAATTAGACTGGGATATGCACAGTAGCGTGTGTGTGAAGTTTTTGAGAATGACCCTATCTGCACCTTGAATCTAATATACCCTTTTAGGGATAAATTTAAAGTAGGCCTGATACAGCAGAAACCACTAATTTAGAGAATTGCTAAATTGGGAATTAAATTTCAACCCAGAACAAAAACTGTGCTTTGGCGGACACTAAATAACTTGCCCAGCTACAGCAATAACCACAGATTTAGCTGACTATAAATTTGAGGCCTATTTTTTAGGCGCTGGGTGACAGGTATACGTTTACAGACAGAATTAGACTGGGATATGCACAGTAGCGTGTGTGTGAAGTTATTCAGAATGACCCTATGTGCACTTTGAATCTTATATACCCTTTTAGGGATAGATTTAAAGTAGGCCTGATACAGCAGAAGCCACTAAATTAGGAAATTGCAAAATTGGGAATTGTATTTCAACCCAGAACAAAAACTGTGCTTTGACGGACACTAAATAACTTGACCAGCTACAGCAATAATGACAGATTTGGATGAATATAAATTTGAGGCCTATTATTTAGGCACTGGGTGACAGGTAAACGTTTACGGATAGAATTAGAATGGGATATGCACAGTAGCGTGTGTGTCAAGTTATTGAGAATGACCCTATCAGCACCTTGATTCTGATATACCCTTTTAGGGATGTATTTAAAGTAGGCCTGGTACAGCAGAAACCACTAATTTAGAGAATTGCTAAATTGGGAATTGTATTTCAACCCAGAACAAAAACTGTGCTTTGACGGACACTAAATAACTTGCCCAGCTATGGCAATAACCACAGATTTAGCTGACTATAAATTTGAGGCCTATTATTTAGGCACTGCGTGACAGGTATACGTTTACAGTCAGAATTAGACTGGGATATGGCCAAAAAATAACCACACTATTGATGGTTAAATGCACTTGGTGTGACAGCTTGACCCTGATGTAGGATATAGCCAAAAAACAACCACACTATTGAGGGTTAAATGCACTTGGTGACAGCTTGCCCCTGATGTAGTATATGGCCAAAAAATGACCACACTATTGATGGTTAAATGCACTTGGTGTGACAGCTTCACCCTGATGTAGGATATAGCCAAAAAACAACCACACTATTGAGGGTTAAATTCACTTGGTGACAGGCTCAGCTTGCCCCTTATGTAGTATATGGCCAAAAAATAACCACACTATTGATGGTTAAATGCACTTGGTGTGACAGCTTGACCCTGATGTAGGATATAGCCAAAAAACAACCACACTATTGAGGGTTAAATGCACTTGGTGACAGCTTGCCCCTGATGTAGTATATGGCCAAAAAATAACCACACTATTGATGGTTAAATGCACTTGGTGTGACAGCTTGACCCTGATGTAGGATATAGCCAAAAAACAACCACACTATTGAGGGTTAAATGCACTTGGTGACAGGCTCAGCTTGCCCCTGATATAGTATATGGCCAAAAAATAACCACCCTATTGATGGTTAAATGCACTTGGTGTGACAGCTACACCCTAATGTAGGATATAGCCAAAAAACAACCACACTATTGAGGGTTAAATGCACTTGGTGACAGGCTCAGCTTGCCCCTGATGTAGTATATGGCCAAAAAATAACCATACTATTGATGGTTAAATGCACTTGTTGTGACAGCTTCACCCTGATGTAGGATATAGCTAAAAAATAACCACACTATTGATGGTTAAATGTACTTGGTGGCAGCTTGTGCTGGCGCACCACAAGACACAAAATGGCCGCCGATCACCCCAGAAAAAAGTGAATGAAGAACGCTCTGGGCAGCCTAAAAACAGTGAGCAATTGAATAGCAGCAGTTCAATCATCCACAGCTGCAGATCGATCACTGAATGAAGTCTTTTGGAGGAGTTAATCACTGCCTAATCTCGCCCTAACGTCGCAGCTGCAACCTCTTCCTATACTGATCAGAGCAGAGTGACGGGCGGCGCTACGGGACTCCAGCTTAAATAGAGGCTGGGTCACATGCTGCACTGGCCAATCACAGCCATGCCAATAGTAGGCATGGCTGTGATAGCCTCTTGGGGCAAGTAGTATGACGCTTGTTGATTGGCTGCTTTGCAGCCTTTCAAAAAGCGCCAAGAAAGAGCCGAACACCGAACCCGGACCCGGACTTTTATGAAAATGTCCAGGTTCGGGTCCGTGTCACGGACACCCCAAAATTCGGTACGAACCCGAACTATACAGTTCGGGTTCGCTCATCCCTAGTAGAGACCTAACATGCAAATTGCGCTGTAGTATAACAAAGGCTGGGTACGGCCAGTATACATGTTTATTCTGCACAAGGTACAGACAAGTCCTGTGGGATACATGCCTGGTTCTTTTTAATGAACGTGAGCTTGTCCACATTGGCTGTGGACAGGCGGCTGCGCTTGTTTGCGATAACGCCGCCTGCCGTGCTATACACACGTTCAGACAATACACTGGCTGCAGGCCAGCACCTCCAAGGCGAAAAGGGCAAGCTCAGGCCATGTGCCCAATTTGGAGACCCAGAAGTTGAAGGGGGCAGACCCGTCATTTAGTACGTGTAGGCGTGTGCAAACACACTGCTCCACCATGTTGCTGAAATGCTGCCTCCTGCTAAGACGTTCCATATCAGCTGGTGGTGCTGGTTGTTGTGGCGTGCTGACAAAGCTTTTCCACATTTTGGCCATGCTAACCCTGCCTTTTGAGGTGCTAGTGATGCCCCAGCTGCTTTGGCGACCTCTTCCTCCTCCACTGCCTTCGCCTTGTGCTTCCACTGTGCCCCAGCTATCAGGTGGGAATGCCACCAGCAGCGCGTCTACCAGCGTGCACTTGTACTCGCACATCTTACGATCCGCTCCAGTGATGGAATTAAGGACGGTACGTTGTCCTTGAAATGGGTATCCATTAGCGTGGCCACCCAGTATTCAGCACAAGTTAGAATGTGGCCAACTCAGCGGTCATTGCAGAGACACTGCAGCAAGTAATCGCTCATGTGTGCCAGGCTGCCCAGAGGCAATGGCAAGCTGTCCTCTGTGGGAGGTGTATCGTCTGTGTCATCTGTATCACCCCAGCCACGCAACAGTGATGGCCATAAGCTGGTTTGGGTGCCACCCTGCTGTGAGCACGGCCCTCGGGCCCAGCCGCCACTGCATTTACCCAGTGTGCTGTTAGGGAGATATAACGTCACTGACTGTGCTTACTGGTCCACGTATCCGTAGTTAGATGGACCTTGCCACAGATGGTGTTGTGCAGTGCACACTTGATTTTGTACCCAACTTGATTGTGCAGGGAAGGTATGGCTCACCTGCAAAAGTAGTGGCAGCTGGGCATGACATACTGTGGGACAGACACCGCCATAAGGCTTTTAAAACTCTACGTCTCCACCAGATGAAATGACAGCATTTCAAAAGCCAGTAATTTTGAAATGCTGGCATTCAGGGCCAGGGATCGCAGGTGACTAGGGAGGTACTTCCTCTTCCGCTCCAGTGTTTGGGAGATGAAGAGCTGAAAGCTTCCGTGGGACATTGTGGAGAAGCTTGGTGACCCAGGTGGTGGTGTTGCTGGCAGATCCTCTGTTTGCGGAGTGGCAGGTGCCACTGTCACTCCAGAGGTGGATGAAGAGGCCGAGACTGCAGCAGAAAAGGAAGCAGGAGGAGTCGGAGACCTTTCTTTGTTTTTGAGGTGTCTACTCCACTGCAGCTTGTGCTTTGCACTTAGATGCCTGGTCATGCAGGTTGTCCTCAGATGAGAACGTTTATGCCTCGCTTCAGGCTCTGATTGCACAGCGTGCAAACCACTTGTGTCTTGTCGTCAGCACATTGTCTGAAGAACTGCCATGCCAGGGAACTCCTTGGTACTGGATTTAGTGTTCTCGGCCCCTAGGTGCGTTGGGCAGTAGAAGGCATACTGTCTAGGGGACGGCCGCTCCGCTTTTGCACCCTGCTCTCTTTTCTGCTGTGTTGATGGCTTTATGCGACCACCACCTTTTCCTCTGAACTACACATGTCACTCGCATGTAACATGTGTTTAGTCATCATCCAAGATGTGCTGCGGTGGTCCTCCCATGTCCTCATCCTGAAACATAAGTGGTTGGGCATCGGCGCACTCAATCTCTTCCACTTCTGCGGCAGGGCTAGGTAGATGGCCCTGGGAAACCCTGCTATCAGAGTCATCAAAAAGCAGGAGATACTGCTGCATGACTTGGGGCTCAGACTGCTTGGCTGATTTGCAAGGGGGTGAGGTGAAAGACTGATGGACATCGGCTGCAGGTGCTAACTCTGATCTTTCAGCAGGAGACTGGGTGGGAGACAATGTGAAGGAACTGGAGGCACTGTCATCAACCCAATTTACTAACGCCTGTACTTGTTCTGGCCTCACCATTCGTGGAGCTGCATTAGGCCCGAACCAAATAACGCTGAAGGTTCTGTCATCTACTTCCACCTGAGGAAGGTTGTTTCCCATGTATCCGACAAGACCGACATGGTATTTTCTCCAAAAGATTCACAAGTCCCTGACCCACCCCCCTGGGAGACCAATTGTCTCTGGGGCTGGGGTCAGTGACAGAACCATTGTCCAGGTACATAGATTGGCTATTGAGACCGCTAGTAAAAAAAGGCACCCTCACATCTCAGGGACACATCTAATCTCCTCCTGGCACTGGACTCCTTCCAGTGGCGGGAGGAATTTCATTTGGTGTCCCTAGATGTGGAGGGTCTCTATACACGCATTCCCCAGGAAAGAGGCATTCTAGCAGTGATGGAAATTCTAGAAAATACAGACAAAAGTGAGGTCTTTAAGAGTTTCATCAGAAATGGTCTAGAATTAATTTTGAAAAAATAATGCCTTTATGTTCGGGTTTAAACAAAATGTTGGCACCGCAATGGGTACTCCGGTCGCATGTACATTCGCCAACCTGTACCTGTCACGGTTCGAGGGTAGATATGTGTACTCTGTGTCCAACCCCTATATCAAATACATACTGACATATCTGCATTTTATAGACGATGTGTTCATCGTATGGCGGGGCACTAAACACATTTAAGCAATTTGTGAATCATTTAAATAAGGAGAATGATATGAACATGCACTTTACTTACAAATTTGGAGGGGACAAACTAGAGTTTCTGGACGTGCTCATCTCCATGAGCAATGGAGAATTGGTGACCGAGGGCTTCCGAAAGCCCACGGCAACCAATTGCATTACTCGAGTTATCACCCGATAGCTGTGAAAAGTGCTTTACCCTATGGCCATTTCAGACGCTTGGCATGTATAAATAAATCAGAGGATAGCTATAATAAACAAGCCATGGATTTAAAAAAAAGTTTAAGATTGAGGGGTTATCCCCTTAAATTACTTAACACAGCCATGGAAAAGGCGACTGCTGTAGGCTGAAAAACCCACTCATGCCTGAGCCCTTACTAAAAACAAAAATCAGTGAGACATCCTGCCCCTTTGTATTCTCATTTAGGTACAGTCCAATGGCTGACATAATAAAAAAGGTCGTCAGAGACAACTGGAATATTGTAGCAAGTGATACCAATCTGAAGGATATGAGAGACTCCCGCCCCTTGATTGCATTTCAGAGGTGCCATACCTTACGTGACAAATTGGTCCTCAGCCATTTTAAAGAAATAAAAAAAAAATATATATAATAATTTGCAGTTGGCTGGATGGTTGGTCACCCAAAGGTAATAGAAGATGCGGCAGCTGTTCCTTTTGCAGGTTCAATCCCCAGTGGTCTCACATATACTTCGGAGGTATTAATCATAAAGTGAACACAATAATTATATGCAGGAGTAAATATGTAGTGTACCTAAGCCTGTGAAAATGTGGTAGATTCTACATTGGCAAGATGGTCCACTGCCTCTTTGAACATATCTGTGAACATATACATTCAATCACCACCGGTAGGGGTGTCCCACGCCTCATAGAACATATACAGTCCGTACATAATGGAGATAGCTCAGTCCTCAGATTTGCAGGCTTAGAGATTGTTCAGAATCCACCCAGAGGGGGCGATAGAGGATGGGAACTACTAAGAAAACAAGGTAGATGGATCTTGCGTTCTAATGCCACGGGCCTCTGGGACTAAATGAAAAACTCGACATGAGTGTCTTTCTGTGATGTCTCAATATTATATGTATGTTATTTGTTGTTGCTTTTATTGTTTCACGGACATCTTACTTTGTAACATTGATGTACAACCCCTGCTGCTGACGTAGCCTATGCCAACATTACGCGCCTAAGTTAGCGCGCGTGACACATAAAAGATTATGTCATTTGCGTCAAAGGGTTGACAGTATAGGCCAGATGAAGCGGTGATACGTGAAATGGCCGTCGCCATGTTTCTGTGATTGCACTGTTTTGGTCATCCCCCTCTCTGTACCCAGTAAAAGAAACATTCAAATTGATTATTTATTTATTTCTATTTGTGGAACTATTTTTGTACCTGACAAGCCGTGCACCACCAGACTGCGAGACACCGTGGCCCCTGCTTTCTCCATTTGACTAGTGGTGAAGTGAAAGTCTGCCGCAGTGCCACCTAATCCTGAATCTCATTTTACCACATGTAGCTGGTACAGATTGACCACGTCCTCTCCCTGCAACAGGAGCTCCACCAGCAGCACCACGACCGAGGCCACGTCCCTTATTTGATGCTCTCCTCATTCTATGCAAATTTAGCATTTTTCCCAAAATGGGTGTTTTTTTTTAAATAGCAGAAGATAACAGTATCTAGCATGTCTATTTCACACTGACAGATGCAGCAAAGGCCGCAAATTTAGTATTTTGCCCAAAATGGGTGTTTTTTTAATAACAGAATATGACAGCAATATATAACACTTGCATTTCACACTGACAGATGCAGCAAGGGCTTTAAAATGTAGTATTTTGCCCAAAAAGTGTGTTTTTTAAAACCTAGAAAAGTATTTCAGTATTTCAAGCTTAAATTGCACACTGACAAATGCTGCATAGGCCCCAGATGCAGGTTATTGCTAAAAATTGGTGCTTTTTTTAAACCCAGAAAATTATTGCTGCATTTCAAGCTTGGATTTAACAATGACAGGTGCAGCAAATGCCACAAAATTTGGATTTTGCCTAAAATGGGTATTTTTTTATAACAGAATGTGACAGCCATATATAGTGCTTGTATTTCACACTGACAGATGCAGAAAGTGTTGTAAAATGTAGTATTTTGCCCAAAAAGGGTGTTTTTAAAACCTAGAATATTATTGCAGTATTTCAAACTTAAATTGCACACTCACAAATGCTGCATAGGCCCCAGATGGAGGGTTTTGCCAAAAATAGGTGCTTTTTTAAACCCAGAAAATCACTGCAGTATTTCAAGCTTGTATTTAAATATGCTGCAAAGGTCACAGATGTAGGGTCTTGCCAAAAATGGGTTATTTTTTTTAAACCCAGAATATAATTGCAGTGTTTCAAGCTTCTATTTGACAGTCACAAATGCACATATGCTGTGCTGGTGCACAGAACTTGTATAAAATGGCCGCCGCCCACCTAACTAGCAGACGGACAAAAGTTATTTTTCTGTGTCACTGGGCTCAGGGCAGGGTAAAAAGATTGTGCACTGCACCCACAAAACAAAATCTAAGTAGATCGCTGAGTTAAGAAGTACTTCAGATTAAAGATTCTGTCCGATTCTCTCCCTCACAGCAGCAGCATCCTATCCCTACATTATTACAGAGCAGAGTGACGTGCAGCGCTACGTGACTCCAGCTTATATAGAGGCTGGGTCACATGCTGCACTGGCCAATCACAGCCAGTGATGGCTTCTAAGGGCACACAAGTTAAACGCTTATTGATTGGCTGCTCGGCAGTTCGGCAGCCTTTCAAAAAGCACCATTAAATCACCAAACAACAAACCCAAACTTTTACTGAAAAGTTCGGGTTTGGGTCCCGGGTCCAAAAATCCTAAAGTTCGGTACGAACCCGAACCTTAGTCGAGAGCCAAACAGGCCCGAGGTAGACCTTTCCGGGAAGTAGCGTTGCAGCGGCTCAAGGAGGCAGCGGCGGTTGCAGTCAGCATTGCAGCACTTTTTTTTTTACAGCCGCCAGAGGAGGAGAACATGACTGTATGTAGAATCTGTGGGCAGAGGGTGAAGCGTGGCCATATGCAACATATGCAGTGTTGCCATAAAGTGGCCTGAGAGAATCGTGGCTCAGATGTGGAGGTCCAGACTACCGCAGCAACAAGCATAGCCCACTGGCACGCACCCTGTTTCTGGCAGTCAAGGTTCCACCACCTCAGCCGAAGGGAGCTGTCTGTCCTTCCCATCATCTGCCGGTCCTTATGCTCCTGCTCCTCCTTCTCTTCCTGCTCCTCATTACACATTTCTTTAGCAATCGATCACTGAAGCGATTGCCAAGAGACAATAGTATGTGTGCACTCATCCAATGGGGCAGAAACTCAATGTGCTCCTGTCCAAGTTGCTGGTGCTGCAGTCCCCTCCCCCAGAGTACAGATGGCTTGTGCAGAGCCATGATGGAAAGTCCCAAGCCATCATTTCTTTGCCAAAAAGGCAGTACTAGCCCTGCACACACATGTAGAACAGAAGGTGGGCCAGTCCTTGAGCCTGTCGGTGCCTGCCAAAGTGCACGGCAGCGCCGTGTTGAGCTGTAACTAGGGTCAGTGACAATACATGTCCTTTGCAGCCCAGTGAGTGAATGTGGTTCCTGCACAGCCACACCAGCAACTTGGCCAGGTGACACCGCTTCTGCCTCCACGTTGCCATGCCATTGGCCCTGCGACAATGTTCGCCTCTGCCTCCTCATCCTCCACCATATCCTCAGTCTCCACTGCAGGGAAAAGTCACAGTGCCCCTGCAGCATACCACATGTGCAGGGCATGGCGGTGTCACGCTGTTCTGCACCTCATTTGCCTGGGCGAACTGAGTCACACTGTCAAAGTATATCTTTTATATAAAATATAAATATTTTATATAAAAAAAATGTTAATAAAATAATAAAATATGGAAATCAGTCAGGAAATTCACTAGGCGGACATAAAACGCCTTTCTTTTATCTTGAGACTCTAAATTTAATTTATGCAATTAATGAAAACAAAGGGGCAACCAATTATGCAAAATATATATAATAATTTATTTATAAATGAGTAAAAATCCAATATAAAACTGACATAAGATCAATGGATAGACAAATTGACGCAGTACCAACAAACCACCACTAGATGGTGGTGTAATCCACTATCACTTTCTCATCAGCACAGAATTATTAAAAGTAACATATGATAAGAAATAAATTCTATATCTTTATCAAATAGACCAATAATTAATACATCAAGAGAAGCTCAGGATTTTCTGTTTACCAACAGGTTATAACATGACAAAATACAGATTAATACAAGAACAATAAATGTTGTCCCTTAACTCTGTCTCAGCCTATGACAATCAAAAATATAAATGATATTAATATGATATTATATCCCACTCAGCAACCAGACTATGGAAATATAATTTCCCAGAGTTTTCCTCTACTCAGACAATGTCTAATCTCGCATTAGTAATATGCATATTTGCTAAGAGGACAACTAGCATTAGGGAGGTGATTAACACTATACGTTACCACCATATGGGAACTCTTGACTATACGCTGAGAGGAACATCTTAATAATATCACAAGCAAAAATATAACATACGTTACCAAGTCAAGGATGGACAGGTTTCGGGTGTGATTAGTTCTTAAAACTCTTCCAGTAGACAAAAATGAATCCAAGTTTCTTTTTGTTGTTGAAGTAAATTCTTAGTTGCAAATGTTTCATTTGAAGAGTGTAGATAAATAGATAGCTACATAGCTAGATAGATAGATAGATAGATAGAAAGATAAAGAGATAGAGTCCCTCCTAACCTTTTCATGCATAGTTTATACCCCCTGTTATCTAAGAACTCCTCCCCTTCTAGATTAGGGATCTCCAATCAGACAAGATGGGTGTATTCGTATGCAGATACCAATGATGTCATTTTAACCCTTGGAATACTGGTAAAAATGACATACTATTATCAATTTACCTCTAGATGGCACTGTTGTACCACATAACAATTTCAACATTAATTCTAAATACCTAATAATATATTCAGATGACCTTATTAACCTCCCCAATATGCATCAATATTAAGGGTTTCTTCCTAAAATTTAATTACCCCTAATCTAGACATGTTGGAGTCACCATCTCCTACTGTCTTCTTAGGGACAATGGACAATGGTTCCTTTTACTTAACATCCGGATCATTGCCCACATGGCTGGCTAATAATATTCAGCTCTCCTCATGAAATCCAATTAGTAGGAAGATAACTTCAATACTTTTCTAAACCTTAAAAGTCTATATGGTCAGTGGGACATACACGGCATAAAATATATATTCTAAATGATGTGTATATATATATATATATATATATATATATATATATATATATACATTGACACACTGTTATACATAGATTACATATTATATAAGTCATTGGTTAAGATATGTTGCAAATTTAAATACACCACACAGGAATATATAGAATATAATTATGAAGACATGAATGGGACATTCACACACCCAATGCTTTCTACAAAGTAGACTTCCCTAATGATTTTGTAATGAAGTAAAATAATACATTGCTATTCAAATGGTTGTCTCTCACAGATACATGTCTGTAGGACCCATTATAGTATTAACAGATACACTACATCTGCTCACAATAATTTTAAAAGACAATACACTCTATGCCCCTACAAACATGTTACCCAAACTGAACTCAGCATAACCTCATCTCGGCCTGTTTCAATCCTATAGAGAAATATCAGACTCTGGTTCAATCTGTGATTACATTTAAAGGCAATGGGCATTGATATTTAGACTATAATATCTTCAGATAAGAGTGTACATTTATGAAAATGCACGACAACACAGGGAAGGAACATGTCCTTCAGAAATCAAATCCTGGCATTCTCCGCAACAACTCAAAATCGGAAACATGGTGACTGACAACGGGAAGAACATTGTGTCTGCACTGCGTCAGGGAGGGATGAGCCATGCACCCTGTATGTCACACGTGTTCAATCTGGTTTTCAAGCGGTTCCTAAAGTCTTCCACCCATCTGCAAGACATCCTAAAAATCGCCAGGAAACTTTGCATGCACTTCAGCCACTCGTAAACCGCAAAGCACACCATCCTTGAGCTGCAGAACAGCATCCTCCAACATAGGCTGATATGCAACGTTTCCACCTATTGGAATTCCGCCCTCCATATGTTGGACCGACTGTATGAACAGAGAAAGGCTATCCACAATTTCCTGATGATCCAGGCGGACAGGAGTATTCCCCTGTGTAACTTCAATTTCAGCCATTGGCAGCTCATGTGTGACACCTGTCGTTTGCTCAGACACTTTGAGGAGGCCACGTTATTTGTCAGTCATTCTACTGCTTAATGTCCTGGAACAGATGATGAAAAATATTGCTGGTCAGGGGACTGGAGACGTGGCGTCTAGATCTCACGGCCACATGAGCCCTGTTAGGGCTGAACTGGATGGGGAGGAGGAGGACATTGGAGCACAAGCAATGTCTAGCGAAATGGGTGGTTTTGCTAAACAGGTGACAGGAGAGGAGGAGCAGGAGCAGCCAGAGGAGCTACAAGGCGATGAGGAAGAGGAGGCAGAGGACCAAGACACACCGTGGCAGTATGCAGTGGAGATAGATGCAGGGAATCCCTCCGAGTCACTTGCGCAAATGGCCTGCTGTATGCTTACTTGCTTCGGTAGTGACAGCCGAATTGTCACTATTCAGCAGAGGGATGACTTCTGGCTCTCCACCTTGTTGGACCCTCGCTACCGGTCCAAAATGGGGGCCTTTTTTACACCCGCTGCGAGGGAGGACAAACTGAACTACTATAGAAACATGTAGTCAGTTGTAGTGATGAGCGGCAGGGGCAATATTCAAATTTGCTATATTTCATGTATATTTGGGCGAATATTCGTCATATATTCAAGAATTTGCGATTATTGATTGCGAAAATCGGCAATTTAATATGAGCATATTGCGCGCACAGGTATGGGTCACTGTTGCTACATTTTTCACCTGCTAGAAGTTTTCTGAGACTGGAGAAAATGGCTGGCATGGCAAAACATTACAAAAGCTTTATATGCAGATAGAGTGCTCCAATATATTTGCGACTGCGCAAATCAGCACTGACTATCTCCCACTAACTATCTTTATTTTATATATAAGCTAACTAACTAACTAACTATCTAATGTAATTAAACAGTAAAGCACAGAGCACAGCAATTACACTGCTGTCTCTCTCAGAACTCCATAAAACTACAGAAAATGGCTGCTGGGGAGGTTCCTATATAGTAAGGGGTAGGCAACTTTCCTATTGGTTGCTAGGGATGTTGCTAAACTCAGACAAAGACATTGGAGCCTTCTCATTGGCCCACAAGCAAGAAGGGATGTTACTGATGAAAAAAAAAATCTAGAATATTCGAGAATACGAATATATAGCACTTCATATAAAAAAGGTAGGAAACTGCAGCGCTCACCTATGTTCACTGATGGGAGGCACGGAATAAAGCCCGGACTTGCCCTGAATATATAGTACTATATTCTAAAAATGACCAAATTCTCAAAGTGGCGATTTTAGCGATTAAAATTTGTGATTCGAATATTCACACCCAACACTAGTCAGTTCTAACAGAAAGTATATTATACAGTGGGATGCGAAAGTTTGGGCAACCTTGTTAATCGTCATTGTTGTTACGATAAAAATGTCAGTTAAATATATCATATAGGAGACACACACAGTGATATTTGAGAAGTGAAATGAAGTTTATTGGTTTTACAGAAAGTGTGCTATAATTGTTTAAACAAAATTAGGCAGGTGCATAAATTTGGGCACTGTTGTCATTTTATTGATTCCAAAACCTTTAGAACTAATTATTGGAACTCAAATTGGCTTGGTAAGCTCAGTGACCCCTGACCTACATACACAGGTGAATCCAATTATGAGAAACAGTATTTAAGGGGGTCAATTGTAAGTTTCCCTCCTATTTTAATTTTCTCTGAAGAGTAGCAACATGGGGGACTCAAAACAACTCTCAAATGACCTGAAGACAAAGAATGTTCACCATCATGGTTTAGGGGAAGGATACAGAAAGCTGTCTCAGAGATTTCAGCTGTCTGTTTCCACAGTTAGAAATATATTGAGGAATAGGGATGAGCGAACTCGAACTGTATAGTTCGGGTTCGTACCGAATTTTGGGGTGTCCGTGACACGGACCCGAACCCGGACATTTTCGTAAAAGTCCGGGTTCGGGTTCGGTGTTCGTCGCTTTCTTGGCGCTTTTGTGACGCTTTCTTGGCGCTTTTTGAAAGGCTGCAAAGCAGCCAATCAACAAGCGTCATACTACTTGCCCCAAGAGGCCATCACAGCCATGCCTACTATTGGCATGGCTGTGATTGGCCAGAGCACCATGTGACCCAGCCTCTATTTAAGCTGGAGTCACATAGCGCCGCCCGTCACTCTGCTCTGATTAGCGTAGGGAGAGGTTGCGGCTGCGACAGTAGGGCGAGATTAGGCAGATTAACTCCTCCAAAGGACTTGATTAACTGATCGATCTGCAGCTGTGGATCATTGAGCTGCTGATCCTCAATTGCTCACTGTTTTTAGGCTGCACAGACCGTTTGTCAGTCTCATTTTTCTGGGGTGATCGGCGGCCATTTTGTGTCTTGTGGTGCGCCAGCACAAGCTGCGACCAAGTGCATTTAACCCTCAATGGTGTGGTTGTTTTTTGGCTAAAGCCTACATCAGGGTGAAGCTGTCACACCAAGTGCATTTAACCAGCAATAGTCTGTTCATTTTTTGGCCATATACAAAATCAGGGGCAAGCTGCGCCTGTCACCAAGTGCATTTAACCCTCAATGGTGTGGTTGTTTTTTGGCTAAAGCCTACATCAGGGTGAAGCTGTGACACCAAGTGCATTTAACCAGCAATAGTCTGTTCATTTTTTGGCCATATACAAAATCAGGGGCAAGCTGCGCCTGTCACCAAGTGCATTTAACCCTCAATGGTGTGGTTGTTTTTTGGCTAAAGCCTACATCAGGGTGAAGCTGTCACACCAAGTGCATTTAACCAGCAATAGTCTGTTCATTTTTTGGCCATATACAAAATCAGGGGCAAGCTGCGCCTGTCACCAAGTGCATTTAACCCTCAATGGTGTGGTTGTTTTTTGGCTAAAGCCTACATCAGGGTGAAGCTGTCACACCAAGTGCATTTAACCAGCAATAGTCTGTTTATTTTTTGGCCATATCCCAGTCTAATTCTGTCACTAAATCCATACCGGTCACCCAGCGCCTAAATACTAGGCCTCAAATTTATATCCAGCTAAATCTGTCCCTAGTGCTGTAGCTGGGCGAGTTATTTAGTGTCCGTTCAAGCACATTTCTTGTTCTGGGTTGAAATACAATTCCCAATTTAGCAATTTCATAATTTAGTGGTTCCTGCTATATCAGAGCTATTTGAAATCTATCCCAAAAAGGGTATATAATATTGAAGGTGCACATTGGGTCATTCAGAATAACTTCACACACACCCGCTACTGTGTATTTCCAAGTCTAATTCTGTCACTAAACCCATACCTGTCACCCAGCGCCTAAATACTAGGCCTCAAATTTAAATCCCTCTAAATCTCTCGTTACCGCTGTACTGTTGTTGCTGGGCAAGATATTTAGTGTCCGTCAAAGCACATTTTTTGTTCTGGGTTGAAGTACAATTCCCAATTTAGCAATTACATAATTTAGTGGTTCCTGCTATATCAGAGCTATTTGGAATCTATCCCTAAAAGGGTATATAATATTGAAGGTGCACATTGGGTCATTCAGAATAACTTCACACACACCCGCTACTGTGTATTTCCAAGTCTAATTCTGTCACTAAACCCATACCTGTCACCCAGCGCCTAAATACTAGGCCTCAAATTTAAATCCCTCTAAATCTCTCGTTACCGCTGTACTGTTGTTGCTGGGCAAGATATTTAGTGTCCGTCAAAGCACATTTTTTGTTCTGGGTTGAAGTACAATTCCCAATTTAGCAATTTCATAATTTAGTGGTTCCTGCTATATCAGAGCTATTTGGAATCTATCCCTAAAAGGGTATATAATATTGAAGGTGCACATTGGGTCATTCAGAATAACTTCACACACACCCGCTACTGTGTATTTCCAAGTCTAATTCTGTCACTAAACCCATACCTGTCACCCAGCGCCTAAATACTAGGCCTCAAATTTAAATCCCTCTAAATCTCTCGTTACCGCTGTACTGTTGTTGCTGGGCAAGATATTTAGTGTCCGTCAAAGCACATTTTTTGTTCTGGGTTGAAGTACAATTCCCAATTTAGCAATTTCATAATTTAGTGGTTCCTGCTATATCAGAGCTATTTGGAATCTATCCCTAAAAGGGTATATAATATTGAAGGTGCACATTGGGTCATTCAGAATAACTTCACACACACCCGCTACTGTGTATTTCCAAGTCTAATTCTGTCACTAAACCCATACCTGTCACCCAGCGCCTAAATACTAGGCCTCAAATTTAAATCCCTCTAAATCTCTCGTTACCGCTGTACTGTTGTTGCTGGGCAAGATATTTAGTGTCCGTCAAAGCACATTTTTGTTCTGGGTTGAAGTACAATTCCCAATTTAGCAATTTCATAATTTAGTGGTTTCTGCTATATCAGAGCTATTTGAAATCTATCCCTAAAAGGGTATATAATATTGAAGGTGCACATTGGGTCATTCAGAATAACTTCACACACACGCTTCTGTGCATTTCCAAGTCTAATTCTGTCACTAAATCCATACCGGTGACCCAGCGCCTAAATACTAGGCCTCAAATTTAAATCCCTCTAAATCTCTCGTTACCCACCGCTGTACTGTTGTTGCTGGGCAAGATATTTAGTGTCCGTCAAAGCACATTTTTTGTTCTGGGTTGAAGTACAATTCCCAATTTAGCAATTTCATAATTTAGTGGTTTCTGCTATATCAGAGCTATTTGAAATCTATCCCTAAAAGGGTATATAATATTGAAGGTGCACATAGGGTCATTCAGAATAACTTCACACACACCCGCTACTGTGTATTTCCAAGTCTAATTCTGTCACTAAACCCATACCTGTCACCCAGCGCCTAAATACTAGGCCTCAAATTTAAATCCCTCTAAATCTCTCGTTACCCACCGCTGTACTGTTGTTGCTGGGCAAGATATTTAGTGTCCGTCAAAGCACATTTTTTGTTCTGGGTTGAAGTACAATTCCCAATTTAGCAATTTCATAATTTAGTGGTTTCTGCTATATCAGAGCTATTTGAAATCTATCCCTAAAAGGGTATATAATATTGAAGGTGCACATAGGGTCATTCAGAATAACTTCACACACACGCTTCTGTGCATTTCCAAGTCTAATTCTGTCACTAAATCCATACCGGTGACCCAGCGCCTAAATACTAGGCCTCAAATTTATATCCCGCTAAATCTCTCGTTACCGCTGTACTGTTGTTGCTGGGCAAGATATTTAGTGTCCGTCAAAGCACATTTTTTGTTCTGGGTTGAAGTACAATTCCCAATTTAGCAATTTCATAATTTAGTGGTTCCTGCTATATCAGAGCTATTTGAAATCTATCCCAAAAAGGGTATATAATATTGAAGGTGCACATTGGGTCATTCAGAATAACTTCACACACACCCGCTACTGTGTATTTCCAAGTCTAATTCTGTCACTAAACCCATACCTGTCACCCAGCGCCTAAATACTAGGCCTCAAATTTAAATCCCTCTAAATCTCTCGTTACCGCTGTCCTGTTGTAGCTGGGAAAGTTATTTAGTGCCCGTCAAAGCACATTTTTTGTTCTGGGTTGAAGTACAATTCCCAATTTAGCAATTTCATAATTTAGTGGTTCCTGCTATATCAGAGCTATTTGAAATCTATCCCAAAAAGGGTATATAATATTCAAGGTGCACATTGGGTCATTCAGAATAACTTCACACACACGCTTCTGTGCATTTCCAAGTCTAATTCTGTCACTAAATCCATACCGGTCACCCAGCGCCTAAATACTAGGCCTCAAATTTATATCCCGCTGAATTTGAATACAATACATTGGGCCAAATAATATATTTGTTGTTGTGGTGAACCATAACAATGAGAAAAACATCTAGTAAGGGACGCGGACGTGGACATGGTCGTGGTGGTGTTAGTGGACCCTCTGGTGCTGGGAGAGGACGTGGCCGTTCTGCCACATCCACACGTCCTAGTGTACCAACTACCTCAGGTCCCAGTAGCCGCCAGAATTTACAGCGATATATGGTGGGGCCCAATGCCGTTCTAAGGATGGTAAGGCCTGAGCAGGTACAGGCATTAGTCAATTGGGTGGCCGACAGTGGATCCAGCACGTTCACATTATCTCCCACCCAGTCTTCTGCAGAAAGCGCACAGATGGCGCCTGAAAACCAACCCCATCAGTCTGTCACATCACCCCCATGCATACCAGGGAAACTGTCTCAGCCTCAAGTTATGCAGCAGTCTCTTATGCTGTTTGAAGACTCCGCTGGCAGGGTTTCCCAAGGGCATCCACCTAGCCCTTCCCCAGCGGTGAAAGACATAGAATGCACTGACGCACAACCACTTATGTTTCCTGATGATGAGGACATGGGAATACCACCTCAGCATGTCTCTGATGATGACGAAACACAGGTGCCAACTGCTGCGTCTTTCTGCAGTGTGCAGACTGAACAGGAGGTCAGGGATCAAGACTGGGTGGAAGACGATGCAGGGGACGATGAGGTCCTAGACCCCACATGGAATGAAGGTCGTGCCACTGACTTTCACAGTTCGGAGGAAGAGGCAGTGGTGAGACCGAGCCAACAGCGTAGCAAAAGAGGGAGCAGTGGGCAAAAGCAGAACACCCGCCGCCAAGAGACTCCGCCTGCTACTGACCGCCGCCATCTGGGACCGAGCACCCCAAAGGCAGCTTCAAGGAGTTCCCTGGCATGGCACTTCTTCAAACAATGTGCTGACGACAAGACCCGAGTGGTTTGCACGCTGTGCCATCAGAGCCTGAAGCGAGGCATTAACGTTCTGAACCTGAGCACAACCTGCATGACCAGGCACCTGCATGCAAAGCATGAACTGCAGTGGAGTAAACACCTTAAAACCAAGGAAGTCACTCAGGCTCCCCCTGCTACCTCCTCTGCTGCTGCCGCCTCGGCCTATTCTGCTGCTGCCGCCTCGGCCTCTTCCTCCGCCTCTGGAGGAACGTTGGCACCTGCCGCCCAGCAAACAGGGGATGTACCACCAACACCACCACCACCACCTCCGTCACCAAGCGTCTCAACCATGTCACACGCCAGCGTTCAGCTCTCCATCTCACAAACATTTGATAGAAAGCGTAAATTCCCACCTAGCCACCCTCGATCCCTGGCCCTGAATGCCAGCATTTCTAAACTACTGGCCTATGAAATGCTGTCATTTAGGCTGGTGGACACAGACAGCTTCAAACAGCTCATGTCGCTTGCTGTCCCACAGTATGTTGTTCCCAGCCGGCACTACTTCTCCAAGAGAGCCGTGCCTTCCCTGCACAACCAAGTATCCGATAAAATCAAGTGTGCACTGCGCAACGCCATCTGTAGCAAGGTCCACCTAACCACAGATACGTGGACCAGTAAGCACGGCCAGGGACGCTATATCTCCCTAACTGCACACTGGGTAAATGTAGTGGCAGCTGGGCCCCAGGCGGAGAGCTGTTTGGCGCACGTCCTGCCGCCGCCAAGGATCGCAGGGCAACATTCTTTGCCTCCTGTTGCCACCTCCTCCTTCTCGGCTTCCTCCTCCTCTTCTTCCACCTGCTCATCCAGTCAGCCACACACCTTCACCACCAACTTCAGCACAGCCCGGGGTAAACGTCAGCAGGCCATTCTGAAACTCATATGTTTGGGGGACAGGCCCCACACCGCACAGGAGTTGTGGCGGGGTATAGAACAACAGACCGACGAGTGGTTGCTGCCGGTGAGCCTCAAGCCCGGCCTGGTGGTGTGTGATAATGGGCGAAATCTCGTTGCAGCTCTGGGACTAGCCAATTTGACGCACATCCCTTGCTTGGCGCATGTGCTGAATTTGGTGGTGCAGAAGTTCATTCACAACTACCCCGACATGTCAGAGCTGCTGCATAAAGTGCGGGCCGTCTGTTCGCGCTTCCGGCGTTCACATCCTGCCGCTGCTCGCCTGTCTGCGCTACAGCGTAACTTCGGCCTTCCCGCTCACCGCCTCATATGCGACGTGCCCACCAGGTGGAACTCCACCTTGCACATGCTGGACAGACTGTGCGAGCAGCAGCAGGCCATAGTGGAGTTTCAGCTGCAGCACGCACGGGTCAGTCGCACTACAGAACAGCACCACTTCACCACCAATGACTGGGCCTCCATGCGAGACCTGTGTGCCCTGTTGCGCTGTTTCGAGTACTCCACCAACATGGCCAGTGGCGATGACACCGTTATCAGCGTTACAATACCACTTCTATGTCTCCTTGAGAAAACACTTAGGGCGATGATGGAACAGGAGGTGGCCCAGGAGGAGGAGGAGGAGGATGAGGAAGAGGGGTCATTTTTAGCACTTTCAGGCCAGTCTCTTCGAAGTGACTCAGAGGGAGGTTTTTGGCAACAGCAGAGGCCAGGTACAAATGTGGCCAGCCAGGGCCCACTACTGGAGGACGAGGAGGACGAGGATGAGGAGGATGAGGATGAAGCATGGTCACAGCGGGGTGGCACCCAACGCAGCTCGGGTCCATCACTGGTGCGTGGCTGGGGGGAAAGGCAGGACGATGACGATACGCCTCCCACAGAGGACAGCTTGTCCTTACCCCTGGGCAGCCTGGCACACATGAGCGACTACATGCTGCAGTGCCTGCGCAACGACAGCAGAGTTGCCCACATTTTAACCTGTGCGGACTACTGGGTTGCCACCCTGCTGGATCCACGCTACAAAGACAATGTGCCCACCTTACTTCCTGCACTGGAGCGTGATAGGAAGATGCGCGAGTACAAGCGCACGTTGGTAGACGCGCTACTGAGAGCATTCCCAAATGTCACAGGGGAACAAGTGGAAGCCCAAGGCCAAGGCAGAGGAGGAGCAAGAGGTCGCCAAGGCAGCTGTGTCACGGCCAGCTCCTCTGAGGGCAGGGTTAGCATGGCAGAGATGTGGAAAACTTTTGTCAACACGCCACAGCTAACTGCACCACCACCTGATACGCAACGTGTTAGCAGGAGGCAACATTTCACTAACATGGTGGAACAGTACGTGTGCACACCCCTCCACGTACTGACTGATGGTTCGGCCCCATTCAACTTCTGGGTCTCTAAATTGTCCACGTGGCCAGAGCTAGCCTTTTATGCCTTGGAGGTGCTGGCCTGCCCGGCAGCCAGCGTTTTGTCTGAACGTGTATTCAGCACGGCAGGGGGCGTCATTACAGACAAACGCAGCCGCCTGTCTACAGCCAATGTGGACAAGCTGACGTTCATAAAAATGAACCAGGCATGGATCCCACAGGACCTGTCCGTCCCTTGTCCAGATTAGACATTAACTACCTCCCCATAACCATATATTATTGGACTCCAGGGCACTTCCTCATTCAATCCTATTTTTATTTTCATTTTACCATTATATTGCGATGCTACCCAAAGTTGAATGAACCTCTCCTCTGCCTGTGTGCTAGGCCTAAATATATGCCAATGGACTGTTGCAGTGGTGGCTGACATGAAGCCTGATTCTCTGCTATGACATGCAGACTAATTCTCTGCTGACATGAAGCCAGATTGTCTGTTACGGGACCTCTCTCCTCTGCCTGGGTGCTGGGCCTAAATTTATGACAATGGACTGTTGCAGTGGTGGCTGACGTGAAGCCTGATTCTCTGCTATGACATGCAGACTGATTCTCTGCTGACATGAAGCCAGATCCTCTGTTACGGGACCTCTCTCCTCTGCCTGGGTGCTGGGCCTAAATTTATGACAATGGACTGTTGCAGTGGTGGCTGACGTGAAGCCTGATTCTCTGCTATGACATGCAGACTGATTCTCTGCTGACATGAAGCCAGATCCTCTTTTACGGGACCTCTCTCCTCTGCCTGGGTGCTGGGCCTAAATTTATGACAATGGACTGTTGCAGTGGTGGCTGACGTGAAGCCTGATTCTCTGCTATGACATGCAGACTGATTCTCTGCTGTCATGAAGCCAGATTGTCTGTTACGGGACCTTTCTCCTCTGCCTGGGTTCTGGGCCTAAATTTATGAAAATTGACTCTTACAGTGGTGGGTGACGTGAAGCCTGATTCTCTGCTATGATATGAAGACTGATTCTCTGCTGACATGAAGCCAGATTGTCTGTTACGGGACCTTTCTCCTCTGCCTGGGTTCTGGGCCTAAATTTATGAAAATTGACTCTTACAGTGGTGGGTGACGTGAAGCCTGATTCTCTGCTATGATATGAAGACTGATTCTCTGCTGACATGAAGCCAGATTGTCTGTTACGGGACCTTTCTCCTCTGCCTGGGTTCTGGGCCTAAATTTATGAAAATTGACTCTTACAGTGGTGGGTGACGTGAAGCCTGATTCTCTGCTATGATATGAAGACTGATTCTCTGCTGACATGAAGCCAGATTGTCTGTTACGGGACCTTTCTCCTCTGCCTGGGTTCTGGGCCTAAATTTATGAAAATTGACTCTTACAGTGGTGGGTGACGTGAAGCCTGATTCTCTGCTATGATATGAAGACTGATTCTCTGCTGACATGAAGCCAGATTGTCTGTTACGGGACCTTTCTCCTCTGCCTGGGTTCTGGGCCTAAATTTATGAAAATTGACTCTTACAGTGGTGGGTGACGTGAAGCCTGATTCTCTGCTATGATATGAAGACTGATTCTCTGCTGACATGAAGCCAGATTGTCTGTTACGGGACCTTTCTCCTCTGCCTGGGTTCTGGGCCTAAATTTATGAAAATTGACTCTTACAGTGGTGGGTGACGTGAAGCCTGATTCTCTGCTATGATATGAAGACTGATTCTCTGCTGACATGAAGCCAGATTGTCTGTTACGGGACCTTTCTCCTCTGCCTGGGTTCTGGGCCTAAATTTATGAAAATTGACTCTTACAGTGGTGGGTGACGTGAAGCCTGATTCTCTGCTATGATATGAAGACTGATTCTCTGCTGACATGAAGCCAGATTCTCTGTTACGGGACCTCTCTCCTCTGCCTGGGTGCTGGGCCTAAATTTATGACAATGGACTGTTGCAGTGGTGGCTGACGTGAAGCCTGATTCTCTGCTATGACATGCAGACTGATTCTCTGCTGACATGAAGCCAGATTCTCTGTTACGGGACCTCTCTCCTCTGCCTGTGTGTGTGCTGGGCCTAAATATATGCCAATGGACTGTTGCAGTGGTGGCTGACGTGAAGCCTCATTCTCTGCTATGACATGCAGACTAATTCTCTGCTGACATGAAGACAGATTCTCTGTTACGGGACCTCTCTCCTCTGCCTGGGTGCCGGGGCCTAAATATCTGAGAATGGACTGTTCCAGTGGTGGGTGACGGGAAGCCAGATTCTCTGCTATGGAACCTCTCTCCAATTGATTTTGGTTAATTTTTATTTATTTAATTTTTATTTTAATTCATTTCCCTATCCACATTTGTTTGCAGGGGATTTACCTACATGTTGCTGCCTTTTGCAGCCCTCTAGCTCTTTCCTGGGCTGTTTTACAGCCTTTTTAGTGCCGAAAAGTTCGGGTCCCCATTGACTTCAATGGGGTTCGGGTTCGGGACGAAGTTCGGATCGGGTTCGGATCCCGAACCCGAACATTTCCGGGATGTTCGGCCGAACTTCTCGAACCCGAACATCCAGGTGTTCGCTCAACTCTATTGAGGAAATGGAAGACCACAGGCTCAGTTCAAGTTAAGGCTCGAAGTGGTAGACCAAGAAAAATCTCGATAGACAGAAGCGACAAATGGTGAAAACAGTCAGAGTCAACCCACATAGAAAAGTTTGGAACCGCGCTGCTTTGGACTAAATTCCCCGGTCACTGATGGATGGCATTGGGCTCCAGCCCTTTTCCTTATCACCCCAACAAGGTCCGGTCTTCCACAGACAGTAGCAATGATTTTTAAATGTTTTAATCTACTCACAAGAGTTATTCAACAAAAAGCATATAACAATTCATTTAAGATCGTCTCGTTCCTTCCTCGGGCAGGAACGAGACGATCTTAAATGAATTGTTATATGCTTTTTGTTGAACAACTCTTGTGAGTAGATTAAAACATTTTAAAATCATTTGCTAAAGGGTGCTTCACTATTGTGCCTATTCTCTTGAACCTCATAGAGGCTACTGTCTGTGGAAGACCAGACCTTGTTGGGGTGATAAGGAAAAGGGCTGGAGCCCAATGCCATCCATCAGTGACCGGGGAATTTAGTCCAAAGCAGCGCGGTTCCAAACTTTTCTATTACCTGTATTGAGTGTGAACACCTACCACACTATCCCGGAGCCTGCAGCAGCGCAAGTATTTGCCTTTATTGGAACACAGGACTGACTTTCATTGTGCTTTGTCAGAGTCAACCCACAGACCAGAACCAAAGACCTACAACATCATCTTGCTGCAGATGGAGTCACAGTGCATCGTTCAACCATTCGGTGCACTTTACACAAGGAGATGCTGTATGTGAGAGTGTTGCAGAGGAAGCCTTTTCTCTGCCCACAGCACAAAAAGTGCCGCTTGAGGTGGGCTAAAGAACATTTGGACAAGCCAGCTTCAATTTGGAATAAGGTGCTGTGGACTGATGAAACTAAAATTGAGTTATCTGGCCATAACAAGGGGCGTTATGCATGGATGAAAAAGAACACAGCATTTCAAGAAAAACACCTGCTACCTACAGTAAAATATGGTGGTGGTTCCATCATGCTGTGGGGCTATGTGGCCAGTGCAGGGACTGGGAATCTTTTCAAAGTTGAGGGACGCGTGGATTCCACTCAGTATCAGCAGATTCTGGAGACCAATGTCCAGGAATCAGTGACAAAGCTGAAGCTGCGCCATGGCTGGATCTTTCAACAAGACAACGACCCTAAACACTGCTTAAAATCCACTAAGGCATTTATGCAGAGGAACAAGTACAACGTTCTGGAATGGCCATCTCAGTCCCCAGACCTGAATATAATTGAAAATCTGTGGTGTGACTTAAAGAGAGCTGTCCATGCTCGGAAGCCATCAATCCTGAATGAACTTAAGATGTTTTGTAAAGAGGAATGGTCCAGAATACCTTCAACCAGAATCCAGACTCTCATTGGAACCTACAGGAAGCATTTAGAGGCTATAATTTCTGCAAAAGGAGGATCTACTAAACATTGATTTCATTTCTTTTTTGTGGTGCCCAAATTTATGCACCTGCCTAATTTTGTTTAAACAATTATTGCACACTTTCTGTTTATCCAATAAACTTCATTTCACTTCTCAAATATCACTGTGTGTGTCTCCTATATGATATATTTAACTGACATTTTTTATCATAACAACCAACGATTTATACAGGAAAATCATGACAATTAACAAGGTTGCCCAAACTTTCGCATCCCACTGTAGTTCATTTGTATTGTGCAGCAGTTCTGTGCAGTTCTGTTGAGATACCACAGCTAGATAGAGGGACAAACGCTATTGCAATAAGTAATTGCAACAGGTGTGATATACCTGTTGCACAATAAAAAATGATAGAGGGGTGTGATATACCTATAATATACCTTCTAACATAGAAAGTATATTATAGTGCATTTGTCTTGTGCAGCAGTTGTGTGCGGTTCTGCTGAGATAATGCAGCTATATAGAGGGACAAATGCTTTCCGAATAACTAATTGCAACTGGTGTGATATACCTGGTGCCCCTAAAAAAACGAATTAAGGGGTGCGATATACATGCTTCCACAAAATATTGATTGAAGGGGGTGTGATACACCAGCTTCCAGCAAATACTCATTATTGGGTTCTATATACCTGTCATCACAAAATACTGATACAGGGTATTGATATACCGGTTTCCACCAAATATTGATTGAGGCCTGAAATATACCTGCTTCCAGAAATACTGCTCTTCTATAGGGACTTTGTCACAATAATACCGCATGCTGCGGTATTATTTCCAACCTGAACAGTCAAAAAGACTAAACTGAAGACATCCTGATGCATCCTGAACGGATTGCTCTCCATTCAGAAAGCATGGGGATAAAACTGATCAGTTCTTTTCCGGTATAGATCCCCTAGGACAGAACTCGCTGCCGGAAAATAAAAAATGCTAGTGTGAAAGTACCCTAAGTTCAGGACGTGTGCCATGCACGGCATGTGTCATTTTGCCCTGTTTCAGCGCGCTCAGCAGATTGGCACCGTTGTCGCACAGCACTTTACCAACTGTCAAATTGAGCAGAGTTAGCCACTGATCAGCCTGTGACAGCAGAGCTGAAAGGAGTGCAGGACCGTTGTGGCTCTTGGCTTCCAGGCACAAAAGCCACAACACAGCATGGAAACGTCTCACCTGGCACATTGAATAGGTTCTGGGGAGCTGGAGGGGTGCAGCGGAAGTGGCGGTAGCAGTGGAAAAGGAGGAGTCAGCCTAGGAGGAGATGGAGGATGGAAAAGGAGGAGGAGAAGAGGCAGGCCTGCATGCCATCCGTGGCGGTAACACCAAATCCACATGGGTGCCACTGGTTGCATGTCAGAATGTTCACCCAGTGGGCAGTAAAAGTTATGTACCCTCTCTGCCCGTGTTTGCTGGACCACTGTGTGCTAGAGATACATTCACTTGCAGCTAAACTGTCACAGATGAATTTGCAGATAGCTGGAACTTATAAATAAATGACCGACTGGCTTGATCCCAAACTAAGGAGCATATAGGTGAGCCCTTTAAAACCCTAAGCGCTCTCCCTGACTGCTATGCACATGCAAGGGTCTCAATGGTAGACGATTGCATGCCCACGTACCTAAGACTGTGTGACACCTGAAAACCCTGTAATAGTGAGGGGACACGACCACCGGCTCCCAACACTTAATACGGAGGGAGTCAGGGTCACCTAGAATCAAGGCAGCAAGGAAACACGTAAAAAAAAAGACTTATCTGAGCAAACAACAGCAGCAGCCTCCAGCAGTGAACACTTCATCCAGGAAGTAATATAAACCGCAAAGTTAGGCAGTATGGGAGGGAATATAAAGGAAGACGATTAGTCTAAATAAGTGACACCTGGCAGAAGGAAAGGAGAGGACAAAGTGAAACTAAAACAAAGAACGTCATACAAGAGGTAGAGAAGAACGTCTGTCAGACCTTCTCACATAATTGGTGGTGACATGAACATGGCCATATAGCTCTGGGATGCCCTTCTGTGAGAAATATTTCCTTCTGGGGAGCTTCCATTGTGGTTTGCCATTGGCCACAAATTTCCTAAAGGCCTCTGAGTCCATTAGTTTATATGGCAGTAGTTGGCGGGCTAGCAGTTCAGACAAGCCGTCGGTCAGTGTTGGGCAAGAGGGTTGTACAGCATCATCAACTTTTTACGTTCAAACATTTGGGCCACTGAAGCTTGCCTTTTGCCAGATGAACTTGACGACGACACTGTGGAAGGTGGAGTGGAGGACAAATGGGAGGAGAGAGGCGAAGGAGAAGAGGCAGGAAGTGGAGTGCCGGGAGTGTGGTTTTGTGGGTTCTGACGGTGTTGCTCCCACTGGGCTTGGTGATGGGAGGCAAGGTGCCTTCTTAAGGCGGTCGTCCCTAGGTGAGTGTTGGACTTACTGCGACTTGTGCGTTGACAGCACAGGCTGCAGATGGCAACACTATTGTGAGCACCTGACACGCAAAAAAAAAAAAGCCCACACTGCGGAGCCATGTGCCAGCATCCTCGGAGCGCCAGATGTGACTGTGCATGGTGGATGGCTCACTCCAGATACATTTGCAGTCTGCTTTTTGCCTCCTGTGCACTGCAAGTTTTGCTTGCTTCTCCTCATTCTCCTCCCTATCTGCTGCTCCATCTCTCCCTCTGAACTCCCCTCCTCTTCCTCTCTTGTTGGCACCCACATGACGTCCATCGACAAGTTATTATCGTCACCTTCACCACCACTGACATTAGAGATCTTGGAGTAGGCAGCAACAGCAGGGACCACCCTCCTTGGGCTGATCTGGGCACTATCGTCAAACCGCTGGGCGGCAGCCGTTGCTACCTCCTCTTCCTGATCCGATGCCAAGAATGGCTGCGCATTTGTAAGGTCTGGGAATGGATGGGAAAATAATTCCTCTGACTTGAGTGGAGGGGCTATGATGGTGGTGGTAGTGGTGTATTTGGGGGTGCACACAGCAAAGAGTGAGGAGGGTGCTGATACAGATGAGGGTGCAAAAAGGAAGGCTGAGTGAGCCACTCAACCAACTCTGGTGCGTCCTTTGATGTAATCGCATGCACCTTCTCCAACTTCCCACTTAGGGTCCGAAGTAGTGCACCTGCCTGACCCCTAACACCTTTGCGGAATGGCCTGCCTCTTCCTCTGCCTTTCATTTTCAAAATGACATTGTGACAAAGTCCCTATAGAAGAGCAGTATTTCTGGAAGCAGGTATATTTCAGGCCTCAATCAATATTTGGTGGAAACCGGTATATCAATACCCTGTATCAGTATTTTGTGATGACAGGTATATAGAACCCAATAATGAGTATTTGCTGGAAGCTGGTGTATCACACCCCCTTCAATCAATATTTTGTGGAAGCATGTATATCGCACCCCTTAATTCGTTTTTTTAGGGGAACCAGGTATATCACACCAGTTGCAATTAGTTATTCGGAAAGCATTTGTCCCTCTATATAGCTGCATTATCTCAGCAGAACCGCACACAACTGCTGCACAAGACAAATGCACTATAATATACTTTCTATGTTAGAAGGTATATTATAGGTATATCACACCCCTCTATCATTTTTTATTGTGCAACAGGTATATCACACCTGTTGCAATTACTTATTGCAATAGCGTTTGTCCCTCTATCTAGCTGTGGTATCTCAACAGAAGTGCACAGAACTGCTGCACAATACAAATGAACTACAGTGGGATGCGAAAGTTTGGGCAACCTTGTTAATTGTCATGATTTTCCTGTATAAATCGTTGGTTGTTATGATAAAAAATGTCAGTTAAATATATCATATAGGAGACACACACAGTGATATTTGAGAAGTGAAATGAAGTTTATTGGATAAACAGAAAGTGTGCAATAATTGTTTAAACAAAATTAGGCAGGTGCATAAATTTGGGCACCACAAAAAAGAAATGAAATCAATGTTTAGTAGATCCTCCTTTTGCAGAAATTATAGCCTCTAAATGCTTCCTGTAGGTTCCAATGAGAGTCTGGATTCTGGTTGAAGGTATTCTGGACCATTCCTCTTTACAAAACATCTTAAGTTCATTCAGGATTGATGGCTTCCGAGCATGGACAGCTCTCTTTAAGTCACACCACAGATTTTTCAATTATATTCAGGTCTGGGGACTGAGATGGCCATTCCAGAACGTTGTACTTGTTCCTCTGCATAAATGCCTTAGTGGATTTTAAGCAGTGTTTAGGGTCGTTGTCTTGTTGAAAGATCCAGCCATGGCGCAGCTTCAGCTTTGTCACTGATTCCTGGACATTGGTCTCCAGAATCTGCTGATACTGAGTGGAATCCACGCGTCCCTCAACTTTGAAAAGATTCCCAGTCCCTGCACTGGCCACATAGCCCCACAGCATGATGGAACCACCACCATATTTTACTGTAGGTAGCAGGTGTTTTTCTTGAAATGCTGTGTTCTTTTTCATCCATGCATAACGCCCCTTGTTATTGCCAGATAACTCAATTTTGGTGATCTCATCAAATGGGCGCAGTAGTCTGCATGCGTCGCACATCAGCAGCCATTGGCGCGGTGAAAAAAAAACAAGCTCCCAGAACTTGTCCTGCTGCAGAGTTCATACAGGTAGTCGTTAACGCACACATGCGCAGACCGGAAAGACGGATCTGGCATTGCAGTATTTTCAATGCCGGATCAAGCACTAATACATTTCTATGGAAAAAAATGCCGGATCCGGCATTCAGGCAAGTGATAATTTTTTGGGCGGGCTGGAGATAAAATGACATTGTGACAAAGATCACCAAACTGGTCAGTTGCAGCCAGGGTGCCATCAGTGGCATCGTACCTTACGCCTTCTTTCTTTAGTGTGCATTGCGTTGTGTCACTGATCAAGCTTTCGAGGAGCAGAAAGATGAGGAGGTCGCAATGCTGAATTAATTCCCAGGGGGGCATACTCTATCTGGGACAAGTCAGCAGGAGTCTGAAGAGGAGTCAGAGGAGGATAGTGCCTGGGGAAGGAGGAGGGGCAAGAAGAGCAGGCTTAAAACTTTTCTGGAATCCCTTGTGTTGTCCGTGGCTGGGGGGAGGAGACCGAAGAAGACATTCTCCTCAGCGATGAGCAGGAGCCAGGCCGCTCCACCACTCATTTGCACCATTTAGTGCAAATGAGGGCCTTCATGCTTCAGTGTTTGAATAGGGACCTCCGTATAAAAAGCATTAAGGGCAAGGACCAGTACTGGGTGGCAACATACTTAGACCCCCGGTACAAACACAAAATGGCGGACATGTTACCAGCATCACAGAGGGCTGTCAGAATGCAGCACTTCCAGGCCTTGCTTCGAGAGATGCTGCATTCTGCTGTTGCGGGCGCTGACAGAGGAATTTCCACCCACAGAGAAACTGTTGCAGTTACCAATCCTACAGCACATGCAAGAAGAGGGTGGTTTTAAGATGTGTTGGTCACTTCGGATATGTGATCATTCTTGCAGCCAACCCATCGACAGCTGCCCTATGGATCTAGCCTCAGGGAACGCCTAGACTGACATGTGTCTGACTACATCGGGTTAATAGCCGATGTGGATGCTCTAAGAAGCAAGGAACCCCTTGACTACTGGGTGTGCAGGCTTGACCTGTGGCCAGAGCTGGCACAATTTACCATGGAACTCTTGGCTTTCCCCTCGTCGAGTGTCCTATCCAAAAGGACGTTCTGCGTAGCAGGGGGGATTGTGACCAATAAGCGAACTCACATAGCTCACGACAGTGTGGACTACCTCACATTTCTAAAAATGAATGAGGCATGGATATCGGAGGAATGCAACCCCTCTGACAACCACGTTTAATTGAATTTCCTCATGCCAGCCCACACATATCTGCCACCACCCAGAATAAATAATGGTTCCTGTCTTATGTGAATACAGCGGCATAAAAGGCTTTTTCTGTCTGATAAATGCCTAATGTTTGGTGCCACTGAGGAATTCAACACCTATGACGACCACGTGTTATCGAATTTCAACTATTATCATTTGTTGTTTTTTTCAAGAGGGGGGATTTTGTTTGCCATGTTTTTAATCCAATTTTATATTTTTAATTAACGTATTTGTACTGGCCTGCAGTAAAATTGATATCCAATGACCGTCTAATATACATAAAGCCACATAATCACTTGATGTTTTCTGTACGGTGAATTAATAATTTTTGGAGCCTGTAGTCCACTAGCCTGCAGTAAAATTGATATTGATTGACCATCTAATATACCTCTAGCCACATAAACACCCATGATCTTTTCTGTACTGTGAATGCATAATTTTTGGGGCCTGTAATCTAACTGGCCAACAGTAAAATTGTTATACGGTGACCGCCTAATGTACCTCCAGCCACATTATCAATTTTTCTTTTCTGTATGGTGAACGAATAATTTCTGGGGCCTATAGTCCACTGGCCTGCATTAAAATTGATATCCAATGTCTAATATACCTTCAGCCACATAATCACTTGATGTTTTCTATCCGGTGAATGAATAATTTTTATGGCCTAAAGTCCTCTGGCCTGCAGTAAAATTGATATCTATTGACTAGCTAATATACCTCCAGCCACATAATCGCTTGATGTTTTCTTTCCAGTGAATATCTGATGTTCGGGGCCTGTACTCCACTGGCCTGCAGTAAAATTGATATCCAATGACCGTTTAATATACCTCCAGTCACATAATCACTTAATGTTTTCTGTCAGGTGAATTTCTAATATTTGGGGCCTGTACTCCCGTGGCCTAAAATAAAATATTTCTAGGCTCTAGCAGGGCATATTTTTGACAGTTTCCCTTTAAGAGGCATAAAAATGGCCCCTGATTAAAATACATATTTTTGGTGGGAATTTTTGCCATTGATGTCACTGTCCATGTTGTGGGATGATTTGTGCCTTCTTGTAAGTATTTGGTGGCTGCAAATATGATCTAAAGGTTTTTCAGGTTTGCGTGTCATTAAAGTGAATGGGGCCTGCCGCAAACTTGATTTTAGCAAAAACTTTATTGCATTTGCGAATTGTCCCAGGCCATGTTCGTCCATCACTAACCCCAAGAAGAACTTGCCTGTCCCAAAAAAATGTAGAGAGACTGACCTTTGTCAAAATGAATCAGGCGTGGATCAGCCAGTATTTCCACCCACCAATTCCTGATGCATCAGACTAGATCATCATGGTGCCACACCAGCACTTTGACAAAAGAGAACGGTTTCTTCTGGCTACCTGCCTCAGCTACTATTCTGATGCTGCCTGATGCCACACATCTGATGCCAACTGTTCCTACTTTCACCCACCATCTTAATTGGGTACTAGTATTGCTACCCACCTTCACACTATGTCACCTTGTCACTCTGTGGCCTCCTGATGCTGTTGCAACCTTCACACTATGTCACCTAGCCACTCTATGGCCTCCTGATGCTGCCGCCACCTCCAAACTATTTTGTAAATCAGAGTGAGGCCACAACACTCATCCACTAAAGGCTTTTGTGGGTGCACGTCCCAAGATAATACCTTCCTCCGTAGGAATCTATATAAATCATCCCTATTATGTTTTGAGACAGCACACCAAAGAGATAATGTTCAGAAATTCACTTTTTATTCATTAAAATGTCAACACCAGTGGTATACACCAACATTTATTGCAACGTTTCGGGCCCAATTTTGGTGCCCTTTCTCAAGCTGAATTTATAGGAGTATGAGTCCACGGTGTTAAAATTTGAATGAATAAAAAGTGAAATTTCTGAACATTATCTCTTTGGTGTGCTGTCTCAAAACGTAATAGGGGCCACCTCCAAACTATGTCACCTTGCCACTCTATGGTCTCCTGAAGCTGCCACCACCTCCACACTATGTCACCTAGCCACTCTGTGGCCTCCTGATGCTGCCGCCACCTCCACGCTCTGTCATTGTGTCACTCTGTGGCCTCCTGATGCTGCCGCCACCTCCACACTCTGTCATTGTGTCACTCTGTGGCCGCCGGATGCTGCCACCACCTCCACACTATGTTACCTAGCCACTCTGTGGCCTCCTGATGCTGCCACCACCTACAGACTCTGTGATTGAGCCACTCTGTGGTCTCCTCATGCTGCTTCCACCTCACCACTATGTCACCTTGCCTCTCTGTGTTCTCTTCATGTGGCTGCTACCTCCACACTATATCACCTTGTCACTCTGTGGCCTCCTGATGCTGCCGCCACCTCCAGACTATGATACCTAGCCACTCTGTGGCCTCCTGATGCTGCTGTCACCTCCAAACTATGTCACCTTGCCACTCTATGGTCTCCTCATGCTGCTTCTACCTCCACACTATGTCACTTAGCCACTCTGTGGCCTCCTGATGCTGCCGCCACCTCCAGACTCTGATTGGGTGACTGTTTTCCTCATGCTGCTTTTACCTCACCACTATGTCACCTTGTCACTCCAGATACATTTGCAGTCTGCTTTTTGCCTCCTGTGCACTGCAAGTTTTGCTTGCTTCTCCTCATTCTCCTCCCTATCTGCTGCTCCATCTCTCCCTCTGAACTCCCCTCCTCTTCCTCTCTTGTTGGCACCCACATGACGTCCATCGACAAGTTATTATCGTCACCTTCACCACCACTGACATTAGAGATCTTGGAGTAGGCAGCAACAGCAGGGACCACCCTCCTTGGGCTGATCTGGGCACTATCGTCAAACCGCTGGGCGGCAGCCGTTGCTACCTCCTCTTCCTGATCCGATGCCAAGAATGGCTGCGCATTTGTAAGGTCTGGGAATGGATGGGAAAATAATTCCTCTGACTTGAGTGGAGGGGCTATGATGGTGGTGGTAGTGGTGTATTTGGGGGTGCACACAGCAAAGAGTGAGGAGGGTGCTGATACAGATGAGGGTGCAAAAAGGAAGGCTGAGTGAGCCACTCAACCAACTCTGGTGCGTCCTTTGATGTAATCGCATGCACCTTCTCCAACTTCCCACTTAGGGTCCGAAGTAGTGCACCTGCCTGACCCCTAACACCTTTGCGGAATGGCCTGCCTCTTCCTCTGCCTTTCATTTTCAAAATGACATTGTGACAAAGTCCCTATAGAAGAGCAGTATTTCTGGAAGCAGGTATATTTCAGGCCTCAATCAATATTTGGTGGAAACCGGTATATCAATACCCTGTATCAGTATTTTGTGATGACAGGTATATAGAACCCAATAATGAGTATTTGCTGGAAGCTGGTGTATCACACCCCCTTCAATCAATATTTTGTGGAAGCATGTATATCGCACCCCTTAATTCGTTTTTTTAGGGGAACCAGGTATATCACACCAGTTGCAATTAGTTATTCGGAAAGCATTTGTCCCTCTATATAGCTGCATTATCTCAGCAGAACCGCACACAACTGCTGCACAAGACAAATGCACTATAATATACTTTCTATGTTAGAAGGTATATTATAGGTATATCACACCCCTCTATCATTTTTTATTGTGCAACAGGTATATCACACCTGTTGCAATTACTTATTGCAATAGCGTTTGTCCCTCTATCTAGCTGTGGTATCTCAACAGAAGTGCACAGAACTGCTGCACAATACAAATGAACTACAGTGGGATGCGAAAGTTTGGGCAACCTTGTTAATTGTCATGATTTTCCTGTATAAATCGTTGGTTGTTATGATAAAAAATGTCAGTTAAATATATCATATAGGAGACACACACAGTGATATTTGAGAAGTGAAATGAAGTTTATTGGATAAACAGAAAGTGTGCAATAATTGTTTAAACAAAATTAGGCAGGTGCATAAATTTGGGCACCACAAAAAAGAAATGAAATCAATGTTTAGTAGATCCTCCTTTTGCAGAAATTATAGCCTCTAAATGCTTCCTGTAGGTTCCAATGAGAGTCTGGATTCTGGTTGAAGGTATTCTGGACCATTCCTCTTTACAAAACATCTTAAGTTCATTCAGGATTGATGGCTTCCGAGCATGGACAGCTCTCTTTAAGTCACACCACAGTTTTTCAATTATATTCAGGTCTGGGGACTGAGATGGCCATTCCAGAACGTTGTACTTGTTCCTCTGCATAAATGCCTTAGTGGATTTTAAGCAGTGTTTAGGGTCGTTGTCTTGTTGAAAGATCCAGCCATGGCGCAGCTTCAGCTTTGTCACTGATTCCTGGACATTGGTCTCCAGAATCTGCTGATACTGAGTGGAATCCACGCGTCCCTCAACTTTGAAAAGATTCCCAGTCCCTGCACTGGCCACATAGCCCCACAGCATGATGGAACCACCACCATATTTTACTGTAGGTAGCAGGTGTTTTTCTTGAAATGCTGTGTTCTTTTTCATCCATGCATAACGCCCCTTGTTATTGCCAGATAACTCAATTTTGGTGATCTCATCAAATGGGCGCAGTAGTCTGCATGCGTCGCACATCAGCAGCCATTGGCGCGGTGAAAAAAAAACAAGCTCCCAGAACTTGTCCTGCTGCAGAGTTCATACAGGTAGTCGTTAACGCACACATGCGCAGACCGGAAAGACGGATCTGGCATTGCAGTATTTTCAATGCCGGATCAAGCACTAATACATTTCTATGGAAAAAAATGCCGGATCCGGCATTCAGGCAAGTGATAATTTTTTGGGCGGGCTGGAGATAAAATGACATTGTGACAAAGATCACCAAACTGGTCAGTTGCAGCCAGGGTGCCATCAGTGGCATCGTACCTTACGCCTTCTTTCTTTAGTGTGCATTGCGTTGTGTCACTGATCAAGCTTTCGAGGAGCAGAAAGATGAGGAGGTCGCAATGCTGAATTAATTCCCAGGGGGGCATACTCTATCTGGGACAAGTCAGCAGGAGTCTGAAGAGGAGTCAGAGGAGGATAGTGCCTGGGGAAGGAGGAGGGGCAAGAAGAGCAGGCTTAAAACTTTTCTGGAATCCCTTGTGTTGTCCGTGGCTGGGGGGAGGAGACCGAAGAAGACATTCTCCTCAGCGATGAGCAGGAGCCAGGCCGCTCCACCACTCATTTGCACCATTTAGTGCAAATGAGGGCCTTCATGCTTCAGTGTTTGAATAGGGACCTCCGTATAAAAAGCATTAAGGGCAAGGACCAGTACTGGGTGGCAACATACTTAGACCCCCGGTACAAACACAAAATGGCGGACATGTTACCAGCATCACAGAGGGCTGTCAGAATGCAGCACTTCCAGGCCTTGCTTCGAGAGATGCTGCATTCTGCTGTTGCGGGCGCTGACAGAGGAATTTCCACCCACAGAGAAACTGTTGCAGTTACCAATCCTACAGCACATGCAAGAAGAGGGTGGTTTTAAGATGTGTTGGTCACTTCGGATATGTGATCATTCTTGCAGCCAACCCATCGACAGCTGCCCTATGGATCTAGCCTCAGGGAACGCCTAGACTGACATGTGTCTGACTACATCGGGTTAATAGCCGATGTGGATGCTCTAAGAAGCAAGGAACCCCTTGACTACTGGGTGTGCAGGCTTGACCTGTGGCCAGAGCTGGCACAATTTACCATGGAACTCTTGGCTTTCCCCTCGTCGAGTGTCCTATCCAAAAGGACGTTCTGCGTAGCAGGGGGGATTGTGACCAATAAGCGAACTCACATAGCTCACGACAGTGTGGACTACCTCACATTTCTAAAAATGAATGAGGCATGGATATCGGAGGAATGCAACCCCTCTGACAACCACGTTTAATTGAATTTCCTCATGCCAGCCCACACATATCTGCCACCACCCAGAATAAATAATGGTTCCTGTCTTATGTGAATACAGCGGCATAAAAGGCTTTTTCTGTCTGATAAATGCCTAATGTTTGGTGCCACTGAGGAATTCAACACCTATGACGACCACGTGTTATCGAATTTCAACTATTATCATTTGTTGTTTTTTTCAAGAGGGGGGATTTTGTTTGCCATGTTTTTAATCCAATTTTATATTTTTAATTAACGTATTTGTACTGGCCTGCAGTAAAATTGATATCCAATGACCGTCTAATATACATAAAGCCACATAATCACTTGATGTTTTCTGTACGGTGAATTAATAATTTTTGGAGCCTGTAGTCCACTAGCCTGCAGTAAAATTGATATTGATTGACCATCTAATATACCTCTAGCCACATAAACACCCATGATCTTTTCTGTACTGTGAATGCATAATTTTTGGGGCCTGTAATCTAACTGGCCAACAGTAAAATTGTTATACGGTGACCGCCTAATGTACCTCCAGCCACATTATCAATTTTTCTTTTCTGTATGGTGAACGAATAATTTCTGGGGCCTATAGTCCACTGGCCTGCATTAAAATTGATATCCAATGTCTAATATACCTTCAGCCACATAATCACTTGATGTTTTCTATCCGGTGAATGAATAATTTTTATGGCCTAAAGTCCTCTGGCCTGCAGTAAAATTGATATCTATTGACTAGCTAATATACCTCCAGCCACATAATCGCTTGATGTTTTCTTTCCAGTGAATATCTGATGTTCGGGGCCTGTACTCCACTGGCCTGCAGTAAAATTGATATCCAATGACCGTTTAATATACCTCCAGTCACATAATCACTTAATGTTTTCTGTCAGGTGAATTTCTAATATTTGGGGCCTGTACTCCCGTGGCCTAAAATAAAATATTTCTAGGCTCTAGCAGGGCATATTTTTGACAGTTTCCCTTTAAGAGGCATAAAAATGGCCCCTGATTAAAATACATATTTTTGGTGGGAATTTTTGCCATTGATGTCACTGTCCATGTTGTGGGATGATTTGTGCCTTCTTGTAAGTATTTGGTGGCTGCAAATATGATCTAAAGGTTTTTCAGGTTTGCGTGTCATTAAAGTGAATGGGGCCTGCCGCAAACTTGATTTTAGCAAAAACTTTATTGCATTTGCGAATTGTCCCAGGCCATGTTCGTCCATCACTAACCCCAAGAAGAACTTGCCTGTCCCAAAAAAATGTAGAGAGACTGACCTTTGTCAAAATGAATCAGGCGTGGATCAGCCAGTATTTCCACCCACCAATTCCTGATGCATCAGACTAGATCATCATGGTGCCACACCAGCACTTTGACAAAAGAGAACGGTTTCTTCTGGCTACCTGCCTCAGCTACTATTCTGATGCTGCCTGATGCCACACATCTGATGCCAACTGTTCCTACTTTCACCCACCATCTTAATTGGGTACTAGTATTGCTACCCACCTTCACACTATGTCACCTTGTCACTCTGTGGCCTCCTGATGCTGTTGCAACCTTCACACTATGTCACCTAGCCACTCTATGGCCTCCTGATGCTGCCGCCACCTCCAAACTATTTTGTAAATCAGAGTGAGGCCACAACACTCATCCACTAAAGGCTTTTGTGGGTGCACGTCCCAAGATAATACCTTCCTCCGTAGGAATCTATATAAATCATCCCTATTATGTTTTGAGACAGCACACCAAAGAGATAATGTTCAGAAATTCACTTTTTATTCATTAAAATGTCAACACCAGTGGTATACACCAACATTTATTGCAACGTTTCGGGCCCAATTTTGGTGCCCTTTCTCAAGCTGAATTTATAGGAGTATGAGTCCACGGTGTTAAAATTTGAATGAATAAAAAGTGAAATTTCTGAACATTATCTCTTTGGTGTGCTGTCTCAAAACGTAATAGGGGCCACCTCCAAACTATGTCACCTTGCCACTCTATGGTCTCCTGAAGCTGCCACCACCTCCACACTATGTCACCTAGCCACTCTGTGGCCTCCTGATGCTGCCGCCACCTCCACGCTCTGTCATTGTGTCACTCTGTGGCCTCCTGATGCTGCCGCCACCTCCACACTCTGTCATTGTGTCACTCTGTGGCCGCCGGATGCTGCCACCACCTCCACACTATGTTACCTAGCCACTCTGTGGCCTCCTGATGCTGCCACCACCTACAGACTCTGTGATTGAGCCACTCTGTGGTCTCCTCATGCTGCTTCCACCTCACCACTATGTCACCTTGCCTCTCTGTGGTCTCTTCATGTGGCTGCTACCTCCACACTATATCACCTTGTCACTCTGTGGCCTCCTGATGCTGCCGCCACCTCCAGACTATGATACCTAGCCACTCTGTGGCCTCCTGATGCTGCTGTCACCTCCAAACTATGTCACCTTGCCACTCTATGGTCTCCTCATGCTGCTTCTACCTCCACACTATGTCACTTAGCCACTCTGTGGCCTCCTGATGCTGCCGCCACCTCCAGACTCTGATTGGGTGACTGTTTTCCTCATGCTGCTTTTACCTCACCACTATGTCACCTTGCCACTCTGTGGTCTTCTCATGCGGCAGCCACCTCCACACTATTTCACCTTGCCACTCTGTGGCCTGCTGATGCTGCTGGCACCTACAGACTCTGATCTCCTGATGCTTCTTCCACCTCATCACTATGTTATTTTGCCACTCTGTGGTCAATTCATGCTGCTGCCACCTCCACATTATATCACCTTGCCACCCTGTGACCTCCTGATGTTGCCGCCACCTCCACACTATGTCACCTTGCCATTGGGTGGCATCCTGATGCTGACGCTACCTCCACACTCATTGTTCCACTCTGTGACCTCCTGATGCCGCCACCACCTAAAGAATCTGTCATTGGGCCACTCTGTGGTCTACTCATGCTGCTTTCACCTCCCACTATGTCATAGGGCCACTCTGTGGACTTTTCATGCTTTCCCCACCCTCCCTACTTCATGACGCCACTATTTAGCCTTTTTGGCTTGTCTGACATCATCATTTATTTAACCCTTTATCTGATCTTTCAGAAGGAAGGTAAAATGAGACACACAATGGAACCTGTCTGTGTAGCAGCTGTAAGACCTGTATGATGCCATCAGAATTGGCTTGTGATTTGGTAGCCAAAAGCAGTGGTTGGCACAAAACACAGAAGACTTGCAAATATTCTGTTTGTGTGTCAGCTCTGTTTTGGATCCACTCCAGTTTTTTTGGCATTAGCAATAATGATGGATTACTGACCAAATGCTGACCGAGTGAGGGCTGATGCTCCACAGACAGGATCCGTTTTTTGTGGGTTATTGTTCTGACTGATCAGAGGAAGGGCAAAATAATCAGCGACGTCAACACAAAATTACTGCTGACACACTCTCTACTCTGTCAGGAGGCTCTACTTGTAAAAGCATTTAATAAAACAGGTTCTGTAGACATCTATGTGGAATCAGCTGACAACTGTGTAAAAGAAGTGTGCTTTTTCTTAGCGCTAACATCAACCTGTAAGGCTGAGTTCATACTTGAGTTATTTGGTCAGTTTTGACCCCGTAACTGCCCAAATAAGTGAAGTGTGCAGTGATTCAAAGAGCGTCGCCTGTCATCTGCATGTCATATGGACTCAAAGTATTATCTCATTACTAAAGCAGACTCCGTATACGTGTTACTGCAAGGAGCAGTGTTCTACGCCACTATAAATGTTCTATGCAGCCAAGAAATAGCAGTTTTTTATGTAATTTCAGATCGAACCAACAAATACAATTTTTTTTAAATTCGCTCATCTCTAATTATGACTATTAATTTCCTAGATGCAGTATCCGTTTCATAATTATTTCCTTACAGCAACTACCAATTAGATTACAGAGATAAAATAAACTTCCAGTTAATTGGAAAGTCGGGGAGAAATGAAAAACTGATTATTATCACCTTAGAAATTGAGTTGAAATGAGCTACATGACACTTAACAAGGCTTGTTTTTACCTACTCAGTCGATGACCTTGTACCAGATTTTCTTTTATTTGATCATCTTAAAACCTTGGCCTTCACCTTCATCAACTGTAATCTATTAAATTAACAAGAAGCAATTGAAGTTTCTCCACAGTGAAGTGTTCTAGTGAAATGGCGTAAAGTAAACAAAGTCTTTCCTCCTTCCAAGTGATGGCAGCTGAATGATTGCCAGATGTTCAGGTGTCAGTCTCTATTATCTTACTCAAGTTATAATTTGTAGACTCAAATTGCATCTAAAATTAGTGGTGACTTTTCTTAGTGTTTATTCACACTTCCATATTACGTATCTGCATTAATTCCATTATGTTTTCGTTGAAGAAACATTGTCAATATACAGTACAGACCAAAAGTTTGGACACACCTTCTCATTCAAAGAGTTTTCTTTATTTTCATGACTATGAAAATTGTAGATTCACACTGAAGGCATCACAACTATGAATTAACACATGTGGAATTATATACATAACAAAAAAGTGTGAAACAACTGAAAATATGTCATATTCTAGGTTCTTCAAAGTAGCCACCTTTTGCTTTGATTACTGCTTTGAACACTCTTGGCATTCTCTTGATGAGCTTCAAGAGGTAGTCACCTGAAATGGTCTTCCAACAGTCTTGAAGAAATTCCCAGAGATGCTTAGCACTTGTTGGCCCTTTTGCCTTCACTCTGCGGTCCAGCTCACCCCAAAGCATCTCAATTGGGTTCAGGTCCGGTGACTGTGGAGGCCAGGTCCCCATCACTCTCCTTCATGGTCAAATAGCCCTTACACAGCCTAGAGGTGTGTTTGGGGTCATTGTCCTGTTGAAAAATGTATGATGGTCCAACTAAACACAAACCGGATGGAATAGCATGCCGCTGCAAGATGCTGTGGTAGCCATGCTGGTTCAGTATGCCTTCAATTTTGAATAAATCCCCAACAGTGTCACCAGCAAAGCACCCCAACACCATCACACCTCCTCCTCCATGCTTCACGGTGGGAACAAGGCATGTAGAGTCCATCCATTCACAGGGCTGTCTTTAATATTGATTGGACCCTGGGCAAAAATTTACTTGGGCCCCCTGGATCCCGCCTTCTCACACCTTAGCAGGCAATCACGGCCTCCATCACAACATACACACAAAAAATCCACACATCTGGTAGAGTCCAGTGAATGACTGTGAATACTTCCAGTTCTGAAGACTCTAGCGGTTCAGGATCAGTGCTCTGGGCAGCTGGGCTCAGGCTGGAAGTGGGCACCGCTCTGCAGGAAGGAGACCAGGGCTCGGCTCACCCTAGTGTTACAGTGCACCCCAGCATCCCACAGTATGCAGTATAGCACCCTATAGTATACAGCACCACACAGTATGCACTATAGCACCCCACACTATACAGTACCCCACAGTATATAGTAGAGCAGTATAGCAGCCCACAGTATACAGCACCCCACAGTATATAACACCTCACAGTATACAACACCTCACTGTATACAGCACCCCAAACTATACACGATACAGCCTCCCACACAATACAGTACAGCAGTATAGCACTCCACACTATACCGCACCCACAGTATACAGACCACCACAGTATACAGTACAGCAGTATACCACTCCACAATATACATCCCCCCACACTATAAAGGCCCCCCCACACTATACAAGACCCTCACACAGCATACAGGCCCCCACACAGTATACAGGCCCCCACACAGTATACAGCCCCCACACAGTATAAGCCCCCCACAGTATACACGCCTCCACACAGTATACAGCCCCCCACACTATACAGCCCCCCCCCACAGTATACAGGCCCCCACACAGTATACAGGCCACCACACAGTATACAGCCCCCCACACAGTATACAGCCCCCCACACAGTATACAGCCCACCACACAGTATAAGCCCCCCCACCGTATACAGGCCCCCACACAGTATGCAGCCCCCCACACAGTATACAACCCACCACACAGTATAAAGCCCCCCCACAGTATACAGCCCACCACACAGTATACAGCCCCCACAGTATACAGGCCCCCCACAGTATACAGCCCCACACAGTATACAGCCCACCACACAGTATACAGTCCCACACAATATACAGCCCCCCACAGTATACAATCCCACACAGTATACAGCACCCCACTATACAGTAGTTTACAGTATATTAACATAACAGCCCCTGTCACCTTTTTCTGATGTAATCTTCACAGAAAAAAGCTCCACAGTTAACTTCTGCAACACTCCTGCTAGTACCTGTGATGACCTCATAGCCATGTGACCAGTAATTGCTAGGTTACTGGTCACATGGTGATGATGTCATCTAAGATCCTAGATCTTTAACAACTTTAACACAGTTCGATGCCTGTGTAGCTGACAGCTTGACACCCGGGGCAGTAGCTAGCAGAGCTGCCCCTTTTGCCCTTTGGTAAAGACGGCCCTGTCCGTTCACCTTTTCTGCATCGCACAAAGACATGGTGGTCAAATTTGGACTCATCAGACCAAAGCACAGATTTCCACTGGTCTAATGTCCATTCCTTGTGTTCTTTAGCCCAAACAAGTCTCTTCTGCTTGTTGCCTCTCCTTAGCAGTGGTTTCCTAGCAGATATTCTACCATGAAGGCCTGATTCACACAGTCTCCTCTTAACAGTTGTTCTAGAGATGTGTCTGCTGCTAGAACTGTGTGGCATTGACCTGGTCTCTAATCTGAGCTGCTGTTAACCTGCGATTTCTGAGGCTGGTGACTCGGATGAACTTATCCTCCGCAGCAGAGGTGACTCTTGGTCTTCCTTTCCTGGGGCGGTCCGCATGTGAGCCAGTTTCTTCGTAGTGCTTGATGGTTTTTGTGACTGCACTTGTGGACACTTTCAAAGTTTTCCCAATTTTTCGGACTGACTGACCTTCATTTCGTAAAGTAATGATGGTCACTAGTTTTTCTTTACTTAGATGCTTTTTTCTAGCCATAATACAAATTCTAACAGTCTATTCAGTAGGATTATCAGCTGTGTATCCACCTGACTTCTCCACAACGCAACTGATGGCCCCAACCAACAGTTATAAGGCAAGAAATCCCACTTATTAAACCTGACAGGGCACACCTGTGAAGTAAAAACCATTTCAGGTGACTACCTCTTGAAGCTCATTAAGAGAATGCCAAGAGTGTGCAAAGCAGTAATCAAAGCAAAAGGTGGCTACTTTGAAGAACCTAGAATATGACATATTTTCAGTTGTTTCACACTTTTTTGTTATGTATATAATTCCACATGTGTTAATTCATAGTTTTGATGCCTTCAGTGTGAATCTACAGTTTTCATAGTCAAGAAAATAAAGAAAACTCTTTGAATGAGAAGGTGTGTCCAAACTTTTGGTCTGTACTGTATTTAGATGGTTTTATTTCTATATCTCTTTTTCCTTCAAAGGACATTTTGTTCACTATGCAGCATGTTCCATTGCTTTCATTTTGGTACTGTTTTTAACTCATAGAAGTCAAGGGATTGAATTTATATTTCACATTTCAATATCATTGCAAGAACAGCGAAAAAGCTAATCCCTTAACAGAAAAATGGAACACTAGCGGATAAAAAATGGGTGAAATAACAAAGAACATGGGATACAATGTGGAAGCAAAAATGAAACACACTGTAAAGACATCTGTATTGTGCATCCACATTTGATTGGTATATTCATAAGCAAGTGTGAAGGAGCCCTTAGACATAAAGGATAATGATAAAAATTGAATGTTGCAAAGTAAAATGTGGCCAAATGTATGATGCATTAGTATAGTACATTTTTTATAAAGAAAACAGACTTTTCTCGTTTATGATTATAGAGAATTGCTGTAATTTTAAGTTATCTTCCATTACTTCAGAAGATAACTAATAGATTGGTGGTGGTCCTACTGTTGAGACCCGAAGGATCACAAGAATGGGGGAGTCCCTTAGGGATCCTGAAATGAATGAAGTAGCAGGTTGAGAATGCACACTGTTGATAAATTCATCTCTATGAGACAACCAGAGATAGCTGAATACAGAGCTGTTTACAGCAGGTCCAATGGAGATGAATGGAGCAGCAGTGCACATGCGTCAACTTCTATTATGTTAATTTTGGGGGGCCTTGTGGGATACAGGGCCCCACTCTTATGAATAGTGGGGGTCCAACTGGTAAGACCTCTACTAATTAAATAGTTATTCACCTTTTCTATGGATAAGAGATAAGATCAAATTACTGGAATACTCCTCTAAATGTTTTAAGACAAGTTAACACATTATGACATAAAAAAAAGTTGTAGTAGAGTGCAGTAAGAATGAAAAATGTTGTTTTTTTTTGCATATTTTTATTTGACAAATTGTTACACAGTGTATACAGCAAAGCTGCAGCTTTAGCAAACTGCTGATAAGCCTCTCGCAATAACTACAGCTCCAGAACTCTGCACTGGAACTACACAACTTCATCCACGGTGCAGTGAATAAACATTGAAATTACAGCACTGTTCCTAATAATTTTAATGGTAGCACTACAGTAACCAGCTGTTGGACCCTTGGTGATTAGATGATAATGTCCTATCCTGAGAATAGGCCATCTCTTGTAAAGGCTAATAAACCCCCTTTAAGGCTCCATTGAACAGCCTCCTGAATATATAGCATATTTATAGTTCCTGCAGCCCTAGGCTCTACCGTACTTCTGAATATAAATGCACATTTACACTGAACAATTATCATCATGATTCACACTATGATGATTGGTCAGTGTTAATAATGGAGAAGATCAACAATAGTCAAACAGTTGTATCATTGATCATAAATTATGAGGCATTAAAAGTAAATACAGTACCAGTGGAATGATTGAAGAGATATTTACACAAGGCATCCCTGACTAACACACATCCTGGTGGTGTAGTGCATACAAAGATTTGCACCACCTCAAATAATAATAAATATGGTGACCAAATATTATCAAAATACTGTGACTGAATAATACCATCATACCATGACTGGATACCATAATACTGTGACTGGCTAAAAGCAACATACTATGGCTAGGGTTGAGCGAACCCGAACTGTAAAGTTTGGGTTCGTACAGAACTTTAGGATTTTTGGACCCCGGACCCGAACCCGAACTTTTCAGTAAAAGTTTGGGTTTGAGTTTGGTGTTCGGCGATTTAATGGCGCTTTTTGAAAGGCTGCAGAGCAGCCAATCAGCAAGCGTTTAACTTTTGTGCTCTTAGAAGCCATCACAGTCATTCCTAGTAATGGCATGGCTGTAATTGGCCAGAGCAGCATGTGACCCAGTCTCTATATAAGCTGGAGTCATGTAGCACTGCATGTCACTCTGCTCTTACTAGTGTAGGAATAGGATGCTGCTGTGAGGGAGAGAATAGGAAAGAATCTGTTATCAGACAGTCCAATACAAGCGTTAGATACTGCTGTTATATTCTGGGTTTAAAAAAAAAACACTTATTTTGTGCAAGACCCTACATTTAGGGCCTTTGCTGCATTTCTGACAGTCCGATACTAGCGTTAGATACTGCTGTTATTTTCTGGTATTAAAAAACACAAATTTTGGGAAAGATAATACAATTGCGGCCTTTGCTGCATTTCTGGAAAGTCCAATACAAGTGTTAGATACTGCTGTTATATTCTGGTATTAAAAAAAACACCCATTTTGTGGTAAGATAATACATTTGTGGCCTTTGCTGAATTTCTGACAGTCCAATACAAGCGTTAGCTACTGCTGTTATATTCTAGTATTAAAAAAACTCCCATTTTGGGCAAGATAATACATTTGCAGCCTTTGTTGCATTTGTGACAGTCAAATACAAGCTTTAAATACTGCAGTTATATTCTGGGTTTAAAGAAACACCCATTTTGTGCAAGACCCTACATCTGGGGCCTTTGCTGCATTTGTTACAGTAAAATGCAAGCGTTAGAGACTGCTTTTATATTCAGGTTTTAAAAAAACACCCATTTTGTGCAATACCCTACATCTGGGGCCTTTGCTGCATTTCTGACAGTCCAATACAAGCATTAGATACTGATGTTATATTCTTATTTAAAAAAGAAACACCCATTTTGTGCAAGACACTACATTTGGGGCCTTTGCTGCATTTGTCACAGTCAAATACAAGCCTTAAATACTACAGTTATATTCTGGGTTTTAAAAAAACACCCATTTTGTGCAAGACCCTACATCTGGGGCCTTTGCTGTATTTGTGACAGTCAAATACAAGCTTTAAATACTGCAATTATATTCTGGGTTTAAAAACACACCCATTTTGTACTAGACCCTACATCTGGAGTTCTTGCTGCATTTGTCATAGTCAAATACAAGGTTTATATACTGTTGTTATATTCTGGTATTAAATACATTTGCAGCCTTTGTTGCATTTGTGACAGTCAAATACAAGCTTTAAATACTGCAGTTATATTCTGGGTTTAAAGAAACACCCATTTTGTGCAAGACTCTACATTTGGGGCCTTTCCTGCATTTGTCACAGTCAAATACAACCATTTAATACTTCAGTTATTTTGTTGGTTGATAAATTGACATATTTGTGAAGGTGAAGTAATTAAAAAAATTTGCCTGTCACACTGTTGTGTGACCCCAAGAAATGATTCCTTTTTATGACACCGGCACTGCCTTACACAGTGAACTTAATTGTTGACTATTGTTGACTATTGGCGGTTACATTGTCGCCTGACAAAAAACATCCATTAGTTTGGCGGGTAAACGCAAAGAAAGAGGAAATAAGGTACGTGGCCCCGGTCGTGGTGCTACTGGTGGAGCTGATGTTGCAGGGAGAGGACATGGTTGATCTGTGCCAGCTACACGCACAAGTGAAATACCTACCTACCTGCGAGTAGACGACAGAACCTTCAGTGGTATTAGGTAGGGCTGAATGCGGCTCTACAAATGTTGAGGCCAGAACAAGTACAGGTGATAGTAGATTGGGTGGCTGACAGTGTCTCCAGTTCCTTCACATTGTCTCCCACCCAGTCTACTGCTGAAAGATCAAAGTTGGCACCTGCAGCCGATGTCCATCAGTCTTTCACCTCACTCCCTTGCAAATCAGCCAAGCAGTCTGAGACCCAAGTCATGGAGCAGTCTCTTCTGCTTTTTGATGACTCTGCTAGCAGGGTTTCCCAGGGCCATCCACATAGCCCTGCCCCAGAAGTGGAAGAGATTGAGTGCACCGATGCCCAACAACTTATGTTTCAGGATGAGTACATCGGAGGATCATCGCAGCACGTCTCGGATGATGACGAAACACAGGTGCCAAATGCTGTGGCTTTCTGCAGTGTGCAGACCGACAAGGAGGACAGGGGTAAAGACTGGGTGGAAGATGATGTGGCAGACGATGAGGTCCTCGACGCCATAAGGAATCAAGGTCATGCGAGTGACCTGTGCAGTTCGGAGGAAGAGGCGGTGGTCGCACAGAGCCACTAGCACAGCAGAAGAGGGAGCAGGGTGAAAAAGCGGAGCGACCGTCCCCTAGACAGTATGCCTGCTACTGCCCACCGCACCAAGTGACCGAGCACACCAAAGTCAGCTCCAAAGAGTTCCCTGGCGTGGCAGTTCTTCAGACAATGTGCTGACAACAAGACACGAGTGATTTGCACGCTGTGCAATCAGAGCCTGAAGCGAGGCATAAACGTTCTAAACCTGAGCACAACCTGCATGACCAGGCACCTAAGTGCAAAGCACGAGCTGCAGTGGAGTAGACACCTCAAAAACAAAGAAAGTTCTCTGGCTCCTCCTGCTTCCTCTACTGCTGTAGTCTCGGCCTCTTCATCCCACTCTGGAGTGACAGTGGCACCTGCCATCCTGAAAACAGAGGAATTGCCAACAACGCCACCACCTGGGTCACCAAACATAGCCACAATGTTCCATGGAAGCGTTCAGCTGTCTATCTCCCAAACACTGGAGCGAAAAAGGAAGTACCCCCTACCCACCCGCGATCCCTGGCCCTGAATGCCAGCATTTCAAAATTACTGGCCTTTGAAATGCTGACATTCCATCTGGTGAAGACGGAGAGTTTAAAAAGCCTTATGGCGGTGGGTATCCCACAGTACGTCGTGCCCAGCCGTCACTACTTTTCCAGGCAAGCTATCCATTCCCTGCACAACCAAGTGTGGGACAAAATCAGGTGTGCACTGAGTAACGCCATCTGTGGCAAGGTCCACCTAACTACAGATACGTGGACCATTAAGCACAGTCAGGGACGTTATATCTCCCTAACAGCACACTGGGTAAATTCAGTGGCGGCTTGGCCTGAGGCGTATACCAATTTTGCGCATGTCCTTCCACCACTGAAGATTGCACGGCGCTTCACTTTGCCTCCTGTTGCTTCCTCCTCCTACTCCGCTTCCTCATCCTCTACTGCTTCCTCATCCAGTCAGCGTAACACCTTCACCACCAACTTCAGAACCGACAGGGGTAAACAACAGCAGGCAGTTTTAAAACGCATCTGTTTGGGGGACAAACCATAAACCGCACAGGAGCTGTGGCCGGGAATTGAACAACAGACCGATGAGTGGTTGGTGCCAGTGAGCCTCAAGCCCGCCTGATGGTGTGCTATAATGGGCGAAATCTCGTAGCAGCTCTGGGCCTAGCCGGTTTGATGCACATCCCTTGCCTGGTGCATGTGCTGAATTTGGTGGTGCAGAGCATCCTTAAAGATTACCCCGATATGTCAGAGCTGCTGCAGAAAGTGTGTTCCATCTATGCGCGCTTTCGGTGTTCTTACCTTGCTGCTGCTCACCTGTTAGTGCTACAGCGTAACTTCGGCCTTCCCGCTCACCGCCTCATATGCGATGAACCCACAAGGTGGAACTCCACCTTGCACATGCTAGCCAGACTGTGCAAGGAGCAGCAGGCCATAGTGGACTTTCAGCTGCAACACGCATGGGTGATTCGCTCTGCGGAACAGCACCACTTCACCACCAATGAGTAGGCCTCCATGCAAGACCTGTGTGCCTTGTTGCGCTGTTTTAAGTACTCCACCAAAATGGCCAGTGCCGATGATGCCGTTCTCACTATCCCACTGCTATGCCTTCTTGAAAAAACGCTGCTGGCGATGATGGAAGAGGGATCATTTCCAAGGGTTTCAGGCCAGTCATTCACAAGTGGCTCCGAGGGTGGGTTCATGTACCCACAAACGCCAGGTACACAATTGTCCAGCCAGGGCACATTTCTGGAAGATGACAAGGTGGAGGATGAGGAGGAGGAGATGGAGGAGAAGGAACCGTGTTCACAGCAGGGTGGCACCAAAACCAGCTCATGGCTATCACTGGTGCATGGCTGTGGGGATACAGAGGACACAGACGATACACCTCCCACAGAGGACAGCTTGTCGTTGCCTCTCGGCAGCCTGGCACACATACGCGATTAGATGCTGGAGTGTCTCCGCAACGACCGCTGAGTTGGCCACATTCTAACTTGTGCTAATTACTGGGTGGCTACGCCGCTGTCCTTAATTCCGTCACTGGAGCATGATCGTAAGACCGGCTGATATGGAACGTCTTAGCAGGAGGCAGCATTTCAGCAAAATGGTGGAGCAGTATGTGTGCACACGTCTACACGTACTGAATAACGGGTGTGCCCCCTTCAACTTCTGGGTCTCGGAATTGGGCACATGGCCTAAGCTTGCCCTTTACACCTTAGAGGTGCTGGCCTGCCTTGCAGCCAGTGTATTGTCTGGACGTGTGTTTAGCATGGCAGGGGACGTTATCACAGACAAGCGAAGCTGCCTGTCCACAGCCAATGTGGACAAGCTCAAGTTCATTAAAATGAACCAGGCATGGATCCCACAGGACTTGTCCGTACCTTGTGCAGAATAGACATGTATGCCGGCCTTACCCAGCCATTGTTATACTTCAGCGCAATTGCTCATTGTTGTATTTTTGATATTTCCCACTCTTTTGGGGTGTACTCTAATTTAAACAAAAAAAATTAATTAAAACCAAAAAACAGTGTTGTCTACGTCCTCCTACTCCACCTCCGCTTTCACCTACACCGCCACATCCATCGCCTCCTCAATCTCCTACTACATATGGACCTCCACCTCATAGGTCAAGATTATTATTTTTTATTTTTTCGTATTTTATTTTAGGTCATTTCTCTAATTTGTCTGATACATTGTTGGGTGCCATTCCCAAATTTTGGCTGTGATATACCTCTGCTCTACCTTGTGGACAGGGAAATAACTTTTACAAATTTGTCTGTTACATTGTTGGGTGACATTCCCAAATTTTTGGCTGTCATATACCCCTGCTCTACATTGTGGACAGGGCAATACCTTTCACAAATTTGACTGTTACATTGTTGGATGACATTCCCAAATTTGTGGCTGTCACATACCCCTGCTCTACATTGTGGACATGGAAATATCGTTCACAAATTCATTTGTTACATTGTTGGGTGACATTCCCAAATTTTGGCTGTGATATACCCCTGCTCTACATTGTGGACAGGGAAATACCTTTCACAAATTTGTCTGTTGCATTGTTGGGTGGCATCCCTAAATTTTTGGCTGTGATATACCCCTGCTCTACATTGTGGACAGGGAAATACATTTCACTAATTTGTCTGTGAATGCTCTCATTTATCCAGGTCATGGTATATATCTGTAAAGAATAAATCAAGGAAACTAGACATACTGTAGATTTATTGAAAACGTTTCACTCGTTCTTCCAACGAGCTTTCTCAATTCTGAGTGATTGTACAAAAAATTCTGGGAATAAATATGTAACTGAATCCACATCTGGTAATTAGACCCAGCATTGGGTCAAAGGTGTTGATTCCATTATCCTAATTGGAGTCAGTACTGACTGGACCTACTGACTTCAATTAGGATAATGGAATCAACACCTTTGACCCAATGCTGGGTCTAATTACCAGATGTGGATTCAGTTAAATATTTATTCCCAGAATTTTTTGTACAATCACTCAGAATTGAGAAAGCTCGTTGGAAGAACGAGTGAGACGTTTTCAAGAAATCTACAGTACGTCCAGTTTCCTTGATTTATTCTTTGCAGATATTTCACTAATTTGTCTGTTACATTGTCGGGTGAAATTCACCAATTTTTGGCTGTGATATACCCCTGCTCTACCTAGTAGACAGGGAAATACATTTCACAAATTTGTCTGTTACATTGTAGCAAGAATCACAGGTGGCACTGCTGATGCGTGTTCATGTCACGGCTGAGGATGGAGAAAACCCTCAGCCGTGCGATGCCAGATTTAGGCTGCTTGACCAGGAAGACAGGATTAAGGAGCAGGTCACCTCCTAACGCGTCCCTAACCTGACCCTAACTCCTAGCTGCATGGGCCGACCTTTAAGGTAGGAGGACCCATGCTCCGGAACCTCGGATCCCTAACTCACCCTCCGTCCGGTCCCTGGACTAGGAGTTAGGGTAAGACGACCTACTCCTCCTAGGCACGGAGGAGCAGGAGTCTTAATGGCCAAGCTGCTGGGAAAAGGGGAACACAAACAGACTTACGGAAATGGCAGGCGAACTAAGTAGTTCCACCAACCTGCCACAGCCTTGCTGACTGGATCCCTGTGCACACAGGAATCCAGAACCATAAGCTGCACAAAATAACAAAAGGAAAATCCCAACTGAACATCAAATGGACATCACACATAAACATGACATAACTAAATGTGACATAAATCTTATTGTGACATAATCTTTATGACCACAGGGGCGGCTCTCACTGGCAGGTAGAAAACACAGGAGGCTGCTCCAGCTAAGCATGGCTGAAGCAACCCTCAGACCTGTGCTAACAGTGAGGCTTTATAGGCCAAGAAGCCACACCCCACAGTCGGGCACACCCAGTGACACACACACACACTGGGAAGGGAGTTAACCCTTCCAGCATCACAGAAGGGAAAACACAACTTAAAGGGGAAGTGTCCAAACAACACACACACTGTGGCTGTTGCCGCAGGCAACAACATGCGTGGCAACCGTGTCCTGGGAGTCAGCCCCAAAGGCCGGAACACTGCCACCACATGTACACTATACAACTAAACGTTGCCACAGACAGCCACAGTGAAGGAAAGATGTCAGTGCACACCAAACATAAACAAAGTGCACACAGACATACAAAAGTGCTTACAAACACGCACACAACTCCAAGGGAACCGCACACATAGCTGGTGTCCACGGCAACCACACTTGAGACTAACAACAATGTGCCTCCAGATGCGGTTGACACTACAACCCAAACCGCGGGCAACTGTATGCGGCTCCCAAGGAGTCACGGCCTTAAACATGGTCGTGACAGTTCACACTGGTGCGTGCATGCACAAGCCTCTCGATACCTTCAAATAAAAAACAGCGAGGTGGTTCATAATCCGAAAGATAAAGTCATTAAATCTTGCAAACTGAGATGAAACAAAAATAGTCAGCACTCACCAATGGTTCATTTGCTTCTTTATTTCAAGCAGACAAGTGCTTTATGCGGCAAGGTAGCAGTTAGCCAGATTCGCATACCAGTGGCGATGGCCGTTTCGCGCACGAGTGATCGCACTTCCTCAGATCCCTACAGGTGCACACCCATATGTGCTGACCTCTTATACCATGGCATCAGGTTGCCATGGAAATCCACAACAACCAGGCGCTGTGTACACAAGAGATCATTAATCAACATGTTACAACAAAGAGATACAATATTGCAAAAACGCATTTAAATCATTGCGGTCATTCAGACCAAGCTGACCTGTTGCTCCTGTACAAATGATCAACTTTGCTTCTTTTTGCAAAAGGGTGCGGTAGTCTGTCTTGTCCCTGAACTGGGTATGAGACAGTCTCTATCCCAGCAAACTGCAGTGCTTTGTCATTACCTCCATGCACCTTGAATTAGTCTGGTGCAACCTTTTCCCGTCTTTCTAGAGTTAGGCTGGTTACACACGGGCGTTGCGGGAAAAAGTGCGGGTGCGTTGCGGGAACATGCGCAATTTTTCTGCGCGAGTGCAAAACATTGTAATGCAGTTTTTGCACCCGCGTGAGAAAAATCTGCAGGTTTGGTACCCAAACCCGAACTTCTTTACAGAAGTTCGGGTTTGGGATCGGGTTGTGTAGATTGTATTATTTTCCCTTATAACATGGTTATAAGAGAATATAGTAGCATTCTCAATACAGAATGCATAGTACAATAGCGCTGGAGGGGTTAAAAAAAAAATATATATTTTATTATTATAAATTTATTTTACCATGGTGATGGACCATGTGATGACCGGAGTGACGTCACCACAGGTCCTTTTCCTGTACACAGCAAAGAAGAAGACAGAAGAGAAGCCCGGCTGCGCGAGCAAGTGGATTAAGGTGAGTTAAATTATTATTATTTTTTTTAACGCCTCCAGCCCTATTGTACTATGCATTATGTATTAAGAATGCTAGTATTTTCCCTTATAACCATGTTATAAGGGAAAATAATAATGATCGGGTCTCCATCCCGATCGTCTCTTAGCAACCATGCGTGAAAATCGCACCGCATCTGCACTTGCTTGCGGATGCTTGCGATTTTCACGCAGCCCCATTCGCTTCTATGATAAACGCACAATATAGAGCATGCTGCGATTTTCACGCAACGCATAAGTGATGCGTGAAAATCACCGCTCATCTGCACAGCCCCATAGAAATTAATAGGTCTGGATTCAGTGTGGGTGCAATGCGTTCACCTCACGCATTGCACTCACGCGGAAAACTCGCCCATGTGAAAGGGGCCTTAAAGTGTTCCCTGATTCTCTAAAATAAACATCTGATGGTCTTTCCCACATAGAAGTGGCCACAATCACACATCAAAACATATACTACATAGATACTTCTACACAGGGCTGTCTTTAATATTGATTGGACCCTGGGCAAAAATTTACTTGGGCCCCCTGGATCCCGCCTTCCCACACCTTAGCAGGCAATCACGGCCTCCACCACAACACACACACAAAAAATCCACACATCTGGTAGAGTCCAGTGAATAACTGTGAATACTTCCAGTTCTGAAGACTCCAGCGGCTCAGGATCAGTGCTCTGGGCAGCTGGGCTGAGGCTGGAAGTGGGCACCGCTCTGCAGGAAGGAGACCGGGGCTTGGCTTACCCTAGTGTTACAGTGCACCCCAGCACCCCACAGTATGCAGTATAGCACCCTATAGTATACAGCACCACACAGTATGCAGTATAGCACCCCACACTATACAGTACCCCACAGTATATAGTAGAGCAGTATAGCAGCCCACAGTATGCAGCACCTCACAGTATATAACACCTCAATGTATACAGCACCTCACTGTATACAGCACCCCAAACTATACACGATACAGCCCCCCACACAATACAGTACAGCAGTATAGCACTCCACACTATACCGCACCCACAGTATACAGACCCCCACAGTATACAGTACAGCAGTATAGCACTCCACAATATACATCCCCCCACACTATACAGGCCCCCCACACTATACAGGCCCCCACACAGTATACAGCCCTCCACACAGTATAAGCCCCCCACAGTATACAGCCCCCCACACTATACACCCCCCCCCCACAGTATACAGGCCCCCCACACAGTATACAGGCCCCCACACAGTATACAGGCCCCCACACAGTATACAGCCCCCCACACAGTATACAGCCCCCCCCCACACAGTATACAGTCCACCACACAGTATAAGCCCCCCCACAATATACAGGCTCCCCACACAGTTTGCAACCCACCACACAGTATACAGCCCACCACACAGTATAAGGCCCCCCACAGTATACAGCCCACCACACAGTATACAGCCCCCACAGTATACAGGCCTACACAGTATACAGCCCCACACAGTATACAGCACCCCACTATACAGTAGTTTACAGTATATTAACATAACAGCCCCTGTCACCTTTTTCTGATGTAATCTTCACACAAAAAAGCTCCACAGTTAACTTCTGCAACACTCCTGCTAGTACCTGTGATGACCTCATAGCCATGTGACCAGTAATTGCTAGGTTACTGGTCACATGGTGATGATGTCATCTAAGGTCCTAGATCATTAACAACTTTAACACAGTACGATGTCTGTGTAGCTGACAGCTTGACACCCGGGGCAGTAGCTAGCAGAGCTCAAGAGGCAGCTGCCTTGGGCCCCCCCAGGAGCAACTGGGCCCGGGGCAGCTGCCCCTTTTGCCCTTTGGTAAAGACGGCCCTGCTTCTACAGTTTATGAAACTGGTGATCCTTTTTGTGATGGGACCTATTTTGACAAAAAATTTTGGGCAATTGTGTTCACATAGCGAACAACTGCCACATTTATAGTTACCAGCCGGCAACCTCTCCTGCAACCAATTAGTCTTTTTTTCTCCCAAAAATCAGCTTCTCACAATCCTATCTTGTATTGTGTGACTACGTCTATACGTGACTAACGGTTTATCATCCACTATGCCTCTCAGACTCCCATCTTTTATCAGGATATCCCAGTGCTTAAATATTGCTGTGCGTATAGAATTAGCCATTGGGCTAAATTTAAATGAAAATACACATCTCTTTTTGTTGTTATTTTTATTTTACTGTTTCCCATTCCTACCAATCGATCTTTTTCCTGCTAATAACTCATCTTGGGACAATTTCTCAACCTCTTTATGTTCTCATTCAATAAATGTTCAGGATAGCCTCTCTGCAATAACCGTTCTTTTGAATGCAGTGCTTGTTTTACATATCCTTCATCTTTGCTATTTATGCACCTCAACCTGACAAATTGCCCATAAGGCAGCGATTTTTCTTTTAACGGGATATGGATGGAAACTATCGTGGTGTAGCAGAGAGTTGGTCACCGTGGGCTTGCGATAGCCCTCCATGACCAACTCTCCGCCACATCCAAAAATTCCAAACGTGGCCCCCCGAAATTCATCGTGAATTTAATCGCCATACAATTCTCTTCATTGAGGTGTTGTACAAAGTCCCTACACACCAAACTATAAAAACATCGTCCACAAACCGTAGGAACCATTTAATGTACTGTAGGTAAGGATTACACTTATCTTCCAATCTAGCAAGGTACATATTTGCAAACGTACAGGAGACAGGAGTCCCCATTACAGTACCGATTTTTTGTCTATACCAGTCCATTCCAAACTTAAAGACATTGTTCTCTAGAATAAACAACAAGGCTTCCTGCACAAAGTCACAATAAAGAGGGCTCTTTCCTGCTTGTTGTAAAACCTCAATCGCTGCTGTAACCCCTTCAGTGTGTGGTATGCGAGTGTATAAACTCTCCACATCCAGGGAAACTAGCTGATAATCCTCCTGCCAATGAAATTGCTTTAAATAGAGCAGGAAATCATTAGTGTATGCAGGGGCACTACTGGTCTTAATAACTAGTCAACATACTGGGACAATGGTTCAGTCACTGAGCCGGTCCCGGCCACAATAGGGTGACCCGGGGGATGGCTCAGTGACTTATGCACCTTGGGTACGAAATACCATGAGGGTTTCATAGGATGAGGAGGTATTAATTTCTCCAAGAACTTACTTGGGAGAAAACCCATGGCAACGTACTTGGATACCAACTGTTTTAACTCACTCTGAATGCATGCAACTGGATCCTGTTTTAATCTTTCATAGGTTAGCTGATCACTTAGCTGTCTGTTAGCCTCTGACACATAATAATCCCTGGTCATAAGGACCACGTTTTCCCTGGCTTCACAATAATATTATCATGTGATTTTAACCAATCAAGGGCTCTTTTCTTCCCACTTGTGATATTTTCCTGTACCTGGGGGTAAACAATAGCCCGTATTTCTTGCAAAACATGCTGTTAAAAATTGTCAATAACACTTCCAGCTGGCATAGGGGGACAAAACGTGGATCCAACACCTCCTTAAAAATGCCCTGGATCCGTCTCGACCGGGTTATCAAAATCAGTTCCAGTCAGAAACTCCAGGCATGATAGTTCATTCTCATAAAACTGTGTATTAATGCTAAAGGCTAGGGGATCAGATTGAAATGGTATTTCACCTTCTTTTTTCTGGACCTCTGATTTGTTTTTATCATGGAACCTATTTATGTAAATACAACTTCCTGAAGGCTTTATACAGATCAACCTCAAACATAACAGGGTCAACCTGTTCAAGGAGACTGTATCCCAGTGCACGCAGGTAATGTGAAAGCACTGCAGTTTGCTGGGATAGAGACTGTCCCATACCCAGTTCAGGGAAGAGACAGACACCGCACCCTTTTGCAAAAAGAAGCAAAGTGGATCATTTGTACAGGAGCAACAGGTCAGCTTGGTCTAAATGCGTTTTTGTAATATTGTATCTCTATGTTGTAACATATTGATTAATGATCTCTTGTGCACCCGGCGCCTGGTTGTTATGGATTTCCATGGCAACCTGACGCCGGGGTATAAGAGGTCAGCACGTATGGGCGTGCACCTGTAGTGGCCCGAGGAAGCGCGATCACACGTGCGCGAAACGGCCGTCTCCACTGGTATGTGAATCTGGCTAACTGCTACCTTGCCGCATGAAGCACTTGTCTGTTTGAAATAAAGAAGCAAATGAACCATTGGTGAGTGCTGCCTTAATTTCTTCATCTCAGTTTGCAAGATATATGCCTGCTCTACCTAGTAGACAGGGAAATATATTTTACTAATTTGTCTGTTACATTGTTGGGTGAAATATACCAATTTTTGGCTGTGATATATCCCTGCTCTACCTAGTGGACAGGGAAATACATTTCACTAATTTGTCTGTTACATTTTCAGATTAAATTCCCAAATTTTTGGCTGTGATATACCCCTGATCTACCTACTGGACAGGGAAATATATTTCACTAATTTGTCTGTTACATTATTGGGTGACATTCACCAATTTTTGGTTGTGATATACCCCTGCTCTACCTAGTGGACAAGGAAAAACATTTCACTAATTCATCTGTTACATTGTTGGTTGACAAATGCTCATCTTTTGCACTAGAAAGTACATTTGCAGCCTACACTGCATTGAGGACAGTACGAAAAGTGAAGTCAGAAAAAGTACATACTGTACTATAGTAGATTGGGGGCTGACAGTGCCTACATTTCCTTCGCATTGTCTCCCACCCAGTCCCCTGCTGAAAGATCAGCGTTGGCACCTACTGCCCATGGCCATCTGTTTTTCAGCTCACCCGCTTGCAAATTAGGACAGCAGTCTGAGCCCCAAGTCATGCAGCAGTCTCTTATGCTTTTTGATAACTCTGCTGGCAGGGTTTCCGTGGGCCATCCACATAGCCCTGCACCAGAAGTGGAAGAGATTCAGTACACTGATGCCCAACCACTTATGTTTAAGGATGAGGACATGGGAAGACCACCGCAGCACGTCTCTGATGATGACGAAACACAGTTGCCAACTGCTGTGGCTTTCTGCAGTCTGCAGACCGACAAGGAGGGCAGGGGTAAAGTGTGGGTGGAAGATGATGTGGTGGATGAAGAGGTACAAGACCCCACATGGAATCAAGGTCATGCGAGTGACCTGTCTAGTTCGGAGAAAGAGGCAGTGGTCACACAGAGGCACCAGCAGAGCAAAAGAGAGAGCAGGGTGCAAAAGCGTCTGTTACATTCTTGGGTGACATTTTACCATTTTTTGCCGCATACAAACCCCTGCTCTGCATAGGTGACAGGGACCTAATTTTTGTAAAATCGTCTGTTCAATTGGTGGGTGACATTAGCACAGTTTTACGTGAATAAACCCCTGCTCTGCAAACTTGACAGGGACCGAAATTTTTAAAAATTGTCTGTTCCATTGGTGGGTGACATTAACCCATTTTTGCCAATGAAAAACCCCATCTCTGCATAGGTGACAGGCACTTACATTTCTAAAATTAGTTTTTTATTGACCGGTGCCCCCTCCTTCCATTCGATCCTTCCGCTTTAATAACTTGTCCCACATTTCAGCTTGATCACATTTCAGCCATTGACTTCCCTTTATTGTGTTATCCCTTTCTCACACTACCTCTCAAGTCCCTGATTCCCCGCTACCCGTGATCACCATGGTAGGCGCAGAAAAGAACATTGAAAGTTGATAGAGAAGATATCCAATTGGATCGTGGACGTCATGGGGACGTGCGACATGGTTGAGCAGTATGTGTGCACACGCCTACACGTACTTACTGATTGTTCTGCACCCTTCAACTTCTGGGTCTCCAATTTGGGCACATGGCCTGAGCTTGCCCTTTACGCCTTGGAGGTGCTGGTCTGCCCTGCAGCCAGTGTATTGTTTGAATGTTTGTTTAGCACGGCTGGAGGGGGTTATCACAGGTTATATTTCCCAATGATTTGGGGTGTACCCTAATTTAAACAAAAAATAATAATTAAAACCAAAAACTAGTGTTGGCTACCTCCTCCTCCTCCACTTCCCCTTTCACCCACACCACCACATCCACAGCCTCCTCAAACTCCTACTTCATATTGACCTCCTCCTCCTAGATCAAGATTATTATTTTTGAGTTTTACGTATTTTATGTTATTTTAGGTCATTTCCCTATCCACATTTGTTTGCAGAGCACTTGCCGTGCTCTTAACCACATTGTGCTGCCGTATGCAGCCCTCTAGACCTTTCCATGACTTTTTTAGAGCCATTTTAGTGCTCAAAAGTTTAGGTCCCCATTGACTTCAATGGGGTTCGGGTTCAAGTTCCATCCAGGTGCCTGCTCAACTCTAACTATGGCCACATAAAGCCAATTTAACTGATTAATATTACTATACCATATCTGGACAACAAAACAATACCATGTTAAATTAAAACTAGTGATAAGTGAGTCGAATCCAACAAAGTAGAATTCGATACGAATTTCCAGATAAATTAAATTTGCCGCAAAGCCAAATTTCCTTGGACAGTTAAATATAAAAAACAAGCAGTCTATAGTCGTTGTGGTTACTTATCGGCGCTGCAGATCCACCAAGCGTCGTGGGTAAAGTTTGCTTCACAGTCAAAGTTCCAGAAAATGTTGATTGCACTGCCTTATGAGTGTAGAGTTACAATCTCAAACCCCTCTTTCAGACTTACTTCCAACCAACAGATGTGAATGGCTACATCGATATGCAGAGCTGCCACCATACCCCTTGGAAACAAAATATTCTGAAGGGTCAATTTATACGTGCTCGCCGTAATTGTACTTAGGTCAATGACTTTAGGGAACAGAGCATGGTGATTCAGGAGAGGTTTGAAGTGAAGGGATACAACCCTGAGGTTCTGAATAAGATCAGGAAAGAAGTGGAAAAATGGGATGGGGGGTTAAGAATTATAATGAAAAGAAGGAAACAGATAATGAGAAAAAAGTGCTGGATTTTAAATTCACCTACCTCACTCAATACAATATGCAGATAGGACCACTAATGAACTCCTTGCAGAAAAACTGGTTCATTTTAAAAAATGACCCAGTGTTGGGACAGGTTATCCCCGAGCGGCCGAGGATGCTATATAAAAGAGCACCAACCCTGCGAGATGCATTAGTACACTGCTGCATAGTGAAAAACAAAAAAACAAGTAGGGATCAGTTCATTTGGTGCGGTTTCTGTACTGTGTGCAGGAACAGCACCAGAGAGGACAAAAAGAAAAAAAATCAGCAGGAAATTCTGTCGAGAGGAGGGCAGACACATAAGATCAAAGGTGAAATGTCATATGAGACAATGGGGGTTTTCTAAGTGCTGGAGTGCCCTTGTGGGCTCCAGCATGTGGGCAGAACCCTTCGGAAACTGAAGACCCGAATGCAGTAGCATATAGGGAACATTAGGAAGGGCAAAGAAGATCACAGTGTCCCACTACACTTCAAGCTAGTGCATGATAAAAATCCGGCGGGCTTGAGGTTTAGTGGTTTAGAAAAGGTGGTGAGGAATTGGAGGGGAGGGGATCCTGTTGCTAATATCAACTGCAAGGAAGTTGGATGGATATATAAATTAGGAACCTTGAGACCAGCGGGACTCAACGTTGAGTTTGATCTGAAGCCATGTCTGGTGGAATGAAGAGAAATTGTTAGGGGTTGAGTCGCTGTCGGTATGGACCTATTTAGATCACTATGCAGGGGTAGTGGGTGGACTTCTTTGAGGCGTTGTCAAGGTAAAATGGGTTAAGTTGTAGGTGGGGGGGTGGTTTATTGCCACTGTTCTTGGATGCCTCTTGTCTATTATGAATGAATTTATTATAGTGAGCCGTTATTGGCTCTGGGAAGTCATGTGATCGGAATGCCGATAAGTGCATTTTTCATGAATGGAGAATAGAGGGCTAGTAGTGCGTGTGAATTATATGCTCTGTTAAGTTGATGTATTCTTTTATTTTGTTTTAAAATACCGCTGGCCCTTGTGGGCTTTAGGAATTATGTTTATTATTTCTATTGCTTAAGTTCTGATGAACATCCAAAAAAAGAGAAAAAATAAGTCTGTATTAACAGGCGGTCCTTGAAAGAGAACACGGCTCAATAAATACTGCACCTGTGAGGGTGCACACTATCTGTCACGGCTGGCGGTGGGGGAGACCCCCAGCCGTGCGGTGCCAGGAGATGGTAGGGTTACCCCTTGGCCGGGACCACAGAGTTAGGGAGCAGGTCACCTCCTATTGCGTCCCTAACGCTGACCCTGTCTCCTATCTGTATGAGCCGACCTTGGTGGTAGGAGGACTCATACGCCGGAACCTTAAAGTCCCTACGAGCCCTCAAGTCGGCCCTGTACTAGGGGACAGAATGAGACGACCTGCTCCTCCTAGGCACGGGGGAGCAGGAGTCTCAACGGCCAAGCAACACAGGGGAATACAACAACAGACTTATGGCAGTGACAGGCAAATGGGACCAACACATCACTCACCTGCCACAGACAACAAACCCTGGATCCCATGTGCAGGTGCTGCAGTTCAGACACCAACAAACACAGCACACACCAGACATCCCACAGGAACCCAGGACCACAAGCTGCACTAACATAAAACCCCACACACACCTAAATAACACCGTGAAACATAGAAATTCCCGACAGAGGTTTATGACCAGAAGGATGGTCCCCACCAGGCAGATGGAGGAGACAGGAGGCTGCTCCAGCCAGTATGGCAGAGAGCAACCTACTGAACCCAGCCAGGGACTGAGGCTTTATAGGCCAAGTGGCCACACCCCACGGTCAGACACACCCAGTGACTCACAGACACACTGGGAAGGGAATTAACCCTTCCAACACCACAGAAGGGAAGGGAAGACAGCAACTTAAAGGAACAGTGTCCACACACAACAAACACACTGTGCCCACCAATAAAAGGCACACCTAAAGGAGAGGTTGCCAGGTGCAACCGCATGCCTACCGCAGCAAGCTGCCTAACACCGCTCAGGCAGCACTGCTGCCACATATCCAATGTTGCCAGCGGCAACCACAACTAGACCGCAGGCAACTGCATGCGGCCACAAGAAGTCACGACCATGACCAAGGGTCGTGACACTATCGCCCCTGACGAAGCTGGACTGGCAAAACCCGGGTTGGGTGGATCTTTGATGAAAGCAATTTGTTTTTAGGCTTGAATTTTATGATGTTTTGTAAGTAGAATAAAACCTGCTGATTGTGGAACTACCTGGTGGAACTTCACTATTTGTGTTATAACTTCCCTCTAGGGTTCAGGTGTACGTGAGTGCACTAGCCTCTGGTAACCGATTGTTTGGCTACAAGGTGAATTAACCCGAACATTGGAAAGAAGGGTCTGAGATTGGAACTCTACACTCATAAGACAGCGCAATCAACATTTTATGGAACCAAATTTCCTTGGGCTTAGTTGTAGTGAATTGATTTTACCGGAAATAGTGTAAAAAACAATAATAATTTATACTTACCTCCTCCATTTGCTCGCGATGGGCCATCCGCCACCATTTTGATTGAAGATCTCAGCCAAAATCCTGTGCATGGTGACGTCATCTAGGGCCGCACAATATGTCACTTTAATGAGTGTTGGGCTTACAACCTACCTGTGACCTCCACTAATCCAAAGAAAGAGAGGGCAGCATTAATTTATTGCTACTTCAATTTTACAGTTTTGCTTGCAGTGCAGTGCACCTGCATTCAAATACAGTCTCTTGCATTGCCTGAACATCATGAGAGCTGCTGCATAAGGAAAAAAAACTTTGAAGGGAACACTGTACTTAATTTTCAAGATCCATGGGGGTCCCAGAGGTCAGACTCCCACATTATCATAAAGTGATTGCATATACTATTAATAGGCCATCACTTTAAAAGATCAGCATACCCCTTTAAAAAAAAACAGGATCCCATGGAATAATGTCAAATATTTGTCTATAGAGATTAGTGACTTTTTCAAAATTTAGTTAAAGTTTGTTTTGGTTGAATGGGATGTTAGTTTGGTCAAAATAAATGTGACTTGAATTAAAAGTGCCCCAATTGCCCAGAAAAGGTTGTGTATGACCGCCTGAGATTATTAGTATTGTCAAAGTGACCGTGACAATTTCTGTATGGCTATGAGTAAACATATGGTAGCAATTGTAACAAACAGCCTTTACTGAACAGTTTTCTATTTTATTACAAATAGTCCAAAAATTATCCCCTTTTGGTGGGATATGCTTTCTTTTTTATCTTCTGATCTGTAAAATTGTGGTCACCTTTTTGAGTGATTCATGCAGGGTAAATCATGAAACTTTCAGATTTGCCAAGGTTCAATTTTTGGGGGGAAATTTGTAACTAGTTTGATTTGTGATTATTTTATTCAATTGAAAGTTATGACCCTCTCAAAATATTTGGATGTATTATTTATTACAAACCTATATTTCCCATGTAGCTACTCAACATGGTATTAATCCAATCTAAGAGATAAGAAAAATAGTCTGTGGACTAAAAAAAATCAATTCTAAAGAAAAGGGAAATTTGGCTCACTGTTTTATAAGACCTATCAGAACATTTACATGTATGCCTGTGATCACAGTCTATGTTTCAATTGTGTTTCAGTTGTGTTTTACTTTAAATGTTCCTGATTACTTTTCGAAACAAGCAAATGACCCAATTACTACCTACAAATATAGGCCTCTTTCACACTACCATTATTTTTTTTTTCCGTTTTGCGGTCCGTTTTTTGCATTCCGTATACGGTCCGTATACGGAACCATTCATTTCAATGGTTCCGCAAAAAAAACGGAATGTGTTCCGTATGCATTCCGTTTCCGTTTTTCCGTTTTTCCGTTCCGTTGAAAGATAGAACATGTCCTATTATTGCCCGCAAATCACGGTCCGTGGCTCCATTCAAGTCAATGGGTCCGCAAAAAAAAGGAACACATACGGAAATGCATCCGTATGTCTTCCGTTTCCGTTCCGTTTTTTCTGAACCATCTATTGAAAATGTTATGCCCAGCCCAATTTTTTCTATGCAATTACTGTATACTGTATATGCCATACGGAAAAACGGAACGGAACAACGGAATGGAAACGGAACCACAACGGAAGCAAAAAAACGGAACAACGGATCCGTGAAAAACGGACCGCAAAACACTGAAATGGACATACTGTAGTGTGAAAGAGGCCATAAGCATAGTCAATAGAAAGATGTGTCTAATGATTTTTCACATTAGGATGGTGAAGCTGAAAGAAGGAAAAATAAATGAACAATACTAGCAGTATAATGTATTTGTCTTCAATTTATAAGAGGTTTAATAATAAAAATAATACAAAAAATAAAAGCAGTACTAACCTTGATACCAGTATTCTCTCAAACATATTTCCTTACAATATTGCTTAATATAATTTAAAATGGCACACAATAACTTATAAGGGTGATCTGAGCATTGACAGGCTTTAACGAGCATCAGCTCTTTATATTAATTCTTTGGCCCAATTATTAAAATTATATAAATACTGTACTGTACTATTTTTATTATCCTTATATAATTTACACTAAGCTCCTTCCTAAAATTCATCTGTGTGCCTTAATCATAATAACTGCCCTTGAATATTCATTAGGACACCACTATCAAAAAACTTGCTATTTTCAAAATTTGGATTTGTCTATTTTTAAGACAGATAATGACACCTCACAACTAACATTCACCATACTGTATGTCTACTCAGGGGCGTACATAAAAATCATTGGTCCCCATAGCAAGAATCGGGGCACCCTTACTCCGCCCATTAACCACTCCTGGCCCTGGCTCCTCCCCTGCCACACACATTTGCTAAAAAATAAAGAAATACAATTTATAAATAATCTTTTGAAACCGTTACGGATAAATCATATTTTTTTTTTTATTAGAGGGAACCGCATTCCTCTGCCTTCACTCACAGGTGCCGCGATCAGCATTGATCGTGGAACCTAAGGGGTTAAATGATGGGGGCGGTGCACTGTCCTGTGTCCTCTATATATTAATAAGCCTTATAGAACAGTGGTGTCCTGGGTCCCAACCCTGCAGGAACTCTGCATGCTGCTGCCCTCTTCATCCCACCAACCATCCCCCCATGACACTGACCACTACTTTAGCAATTCAACAGCAAGCAGAATTCATTAAGGGGTTTACTATATAATGCACCTTATAGAACTGTGGTCCCCCGGGCCCCAACCATGCAGGAACTCTGCTTGCTGTTGCCCTCTTCCCCCCAATAACCATCCTCCCACCACCCCCCATGAACATTTTTTTAAGCATGTTTGTCACTCACTGCTGTGAGTGTACAACTCACTTTGTCCGTGGTGGAAGCACTGTGGCACACAACAGTCCAGACTCCAGGGGAAAGCCAGAAATACTGAGCCTGGGGGATTTTTTGATTTGGGATTCCGTCGAACAAGACGGTGGTGGAATTGGCAGCCGAAGTGTGAGAGGGCGGTATATACAAGACTGCTGCGTCCGCCCCACCCGTCCGCCCACCTGCACAGTTCTGTTCTGCTTCTGTCTGCTGAGCCTGCGATTCGCATACTAGCCAATTAACAGCAGGAGCTTTGCACTGCTAAATGCTGATTGGCCAGTGCAGTGCGAGTGCCCAGCAGACAGAGGAAGGAGAATGAGCGGTGCTGCAGATGTCATGAGACGGGTGGGACATAGCTCATCAGATAGGGGGGAGGGGGAAGCAGGGCCTGCACAAGCCCCATATAGATAGAATGCCCGGTGATAATAAATACTAGTGTTGAGCGAGCATACTCGGCCAAACACCATTTTCACTCGAGCATCATGATGCTCGGCACATCACGGCGTAGCAGCCAACAAACGTGTCTCATCCCCGCACGTTTGTTGGCTGCTACGCAGCCAATAAACGTGCGGGGAAGTACTGACACTTACTGTAATTCCGTAGCCATGTTGGTTACTGGCATTACAGTGATTGGCTGGCCGGAACACTTCATCAGGTGCTATATAGCACCCGATGACTTGGTTCAGCTCAGTCTTAGTCAGGGAGAGCTGCAGCAGGCAGGGTTTAGTGGTGAAAGGTGTTAGAGACCCTAAAGTCCTTTTAAGGACTATTGTTTAATCTGGCTGCAATATAAATATTATTAGTGCAACCTGCGCTAAATTGCGTGCAATTGTTTGGCCGCTACTGACAGTGACACAATCTCTGCTACATCTGTTGTGTTACATTTGTGCATCCTAAATATCTGTGACATTCAGCACAATTGTTTGGACGCTACTGACAGCGACATTACCTGCGCTACATCTCCTGTATAACATTTGTGCATCCGAAATATCTGTGACATTCAGTTTAATATTTTCTGCGCTGGTGACAGCGACATTACCTGCGCTACATCTCCTGTATAATGTTTGTCCATCCTAAATATCTGTGACATTTAGTTGAATTTTTTCGCCGTTGGTAACAGCGACATTACCTGCGCTACATCTCCTGTATAACGTTTGTGCATCCGAAATATCTGTGACATTCAGTTTAATATTTTCTGCGCTGGTGACAGCGACATTACCTGCGCTCATCTCCTGTATAATGTTTGTCCATCCTAAATATCTGTGACATTTAGTTGAATTTTTTCGCCGTTGGTAACAGCGACATTACCTGCGCTACATCTCCTGTATAACGTTTGCACATCCTAAATATCTGTGACATTCAGTTTAATTTTTTTGCCACTGGGGACAGCGACATTACCTGCGCTACATCTCCTGTATAACGTTTGGACATGCTAAATATCAGTGACATTCAGTTACATTTTTTTGCCACTGGTGACAGCGACATTATGTGCGCTACATCTCCTGTATAACGTTTGCACATCCTAAATATCAGTGACATTCAGTTACATTTTTTCGCTGCTGGTGACAGCAACATTACCTGCACTACATCTCCTGTATAACGTTTGCACATCCTAAATATCAGTGACATTTAGTTTTTTCGCCGATGGTGACAGCATTAGTGATCTGACAGCCTCTTTTGGTTTCACTTTGTCTGTGTGTTGCTGGTATGTCCACACCTCCTGTTCGGGTGTGGATCATGTGACCTTTACCTCACACTATTTAGTCTGACTTTTCCCATCACTGCTTACTTGGGATAGCTTCATTTAGTCTTGGAAGAGCTGGCGTGTGGTTCGTGTTGAAGTCCTGTTCATCCTTCATCCTCTGAAGTTAAGTGTTCCGCTTGTCATGTTTTGTATTCCCCCCCCCCCGCCCCCCCGGTTGTCCACTAGGCCTCAGTGAGACGCTAGTTCCTTTACCAGGGAAGGAACAGGTGGTCTCTGCCCTGTCATTATCTTTAGGGCATCTGAGGGTCACCAGGGTTTTCTAGGTTCCCATGTATGGGTATCTCTACCATCGAGAGGTGCCCATACGGATAGGAGTTAGGGCCAGGAGCAGGGTTTTATAGGTGGTGACCCTTTTCCTTCTCTAGCGGTAAGGCCTAGTGTCTTTCCCCTTCCTTCTTGATTGTCTTTTGGTGTTCTCCCCTACTACATCCATGACAATTACCTGTGCTATATCTCCTGTATAACGTTTGGACATCCTAAATATCAGTGACATTACGTTACATTTTTTCGCCGCTGGTGACAGTGACATTACCTGCGCTACATCTCCTGTGTAACGTTTGCACATCCTGAATATCAGTGACATTCAGTTTAATATTTTCGCCACTGGTCACAGCAACATTACCTGTGCTACAACTCCTGTATAATGTTTGCCCATCCTAAATATCTGTGACATTCAATTTAATTTATTTGCGCATACACTTACAAAACCTGCGCTACTGTACGTGTGACATACTTGCAAGTATATATACTATTTAATATGCTCAAAGCGAGCAGTAAGGGATGGGGAATTGGCCCTTACTCGTCCTTACCCTATATAAAAATGGCCCTAGTAAGCCCCTAGCCCCTAGGCCCCTGACGTCCAGGTGATCACTATATAGATATATGTGTTTTTGACACTTTATAAAAGTATATTATAAGTATATCGCACCCCTCTGTGTATCACACATATCGATAGCACACTTATACTAGTGCTTAAAAGGACTTTTGTGCCCCTATTAGCTAGTGTTTGGTGTCCCTAACAGCCTGTCCCTGCTCCACACAGCAACCTCTCCCTACACTGCCAAAACACTGAATGTAAAATGGCGGCCAGATCAGGTTTATTTATAAGGTAGGGGGTACGTTCATGTGCTGAAATGTCTCAATTGGCTGTCCTGTACCTCCTGATGGATGTGTCATGGGTCAAAGTTCTTAAAAATGTAAAAGAATATGGTGGGTGCGAATTTCTCCATATGTTCGCATGTTTGGCGAATCGCGAACACGCAAAGTTCCCCGTGAAATGACCGCCAGGCGAACCGCAAGGCCATCTCTAGTGATGAGCGGCAGGGGCAATATTCGAATTTGTGATATTTCGTGAATATTTTGTAGAATATTCATCATATATTCGCGAATTCAAGATTATATTCTTGATTGCGAAAACCGGCAATATAATATTCTCATAATGCGCGTGAAATACAGGCGTGGGTCCCTTATGCTACATTTTTCAAGCTGGTATAAGTTTCCTGAGACTGGAGAAAATGGTTGACATGGCAGAAAATAGAATAGCTTTATATGCAGATGAAGTGCTCCAATATATTTGCGCTTGCGAATTTTCCGCAATTAATGATGCGGATATTTTTTCACAATACGTGCGACTTGTATAGTAAGGGGCAGGCAACTTTTCTATTGGTTGTAAGGGAAGTTGCTAAGCTGTGACAAAGTCTTCTCATTGGCCCACAAGCTAAAAGAAGGGAGGGATGATCACCTGATGTGTACTGTGTAAAAAACAAAAACAAAAAAACAACAAATATTCGGCATTACATTCTACATAAATATATGGCACTATATTCTAAATATTTGCGAATTCTCCAAGTACTGATATTCGCAATAAAAATTAGCTTTTCGATTATTCGCACTCAACACTATCATATAGCACATCCACTTCTGTGTCCCAGCGCATCGTTTAAATGTCCCTACCCCGGGCCTTTGAACGAAAGCTTACCCACCCACAGGCCATAGCACTAAATGCACACCTTTCCAAATTGCTGGCCCTGAAAATGTTGACATTTAGGCTTGTGGACACAGAGGCTTTCCGCAGCCTGATGGCGGTGGCCATCCCTCTTTATTCAGTCACCAGCCACCAGTATTTTTCATGGTGTGCCGTCCCTGCCTTACACCAGCATGTGTCCCGTAATATCACCCGTGCCCTGACTAATGCAGGTATTGGGAAGGTCCACTTAATAACTGACACATGGACACGTGCTTTTGGCCGGGGATGCTAAATTTCCCTGATGGCACACTGGGTGAACGTTGTGGAGGCCGGGAGCGAGTCGCACCCTGGGATGGCATAGGTGCTACCGATGCCAAGGATTGCGGGCCCTACTTTCATCAGGATTTCTGTCACCACCTACATTAGTGGCTGCAACCCCCCCTTCTCCCCCTCCACCTTCTCCTCCACTTCCACCTCTGAATTCTCATCTTGCAGCACCAGTCAGCCATTAGTCAGTAGATGGAAGCAGTGTAGCACTGCATTGGGGAAGCAGCAACAGGCCGTGCACACTGCCGCAGAGCTGTGGCAGGCTATAAGGGACCAGACTGAGCTGTGGCTCTCGCCACTTAACCTACAACCAGGCATGGTTGTGTCAGATATTGTCCGTAACTTGGTGATGGCTTTGGAGCTTGGCAAGCTCACACACATAGCATGCCTAGCCCACCTGTTCAATTTAGTGGTTCATTGGTTTCTCAAAACCTACCCCAATTTGCGTAATCTACTTGTGAAGGTGCGCCATGTGTCTGCCCATTTCCGAAAGTCATCTATAGCTTCAGCTGGTCTGGCAACGCTGCAGAAGTGCTTGCAATTGCAATCTCACAGACTGTTGTGCGACGTGAGCACGCGCTGGAACTCGACGTTCCACATGTTGGCCAGTCATCTTCCGCTCTTCACAAGCGACGAGTGGGCATGGATGTCTGACCTCTGTGAGGTTTTACACAATTTTGAGGAATCAACACAGATGGTAAGCGGCGATGCCGCTATTATCAGCGCAAACATCCCACTTCTTTGTCTACTGAAACGCTCGCTGCTCACAATGAAGGCAGATGCTTTGCGTGTGGAAGTAGTGGAAATGGGGGAAGACAGTACACAGGGTGATAGCCAGACCACCCTCAGTTTTTCTTCTCAGCACAAATTAGATGATGAGGAGGAGGAGCAGGAGACGGTTGCCTACGCTACAGAGGGTAGTACCTGGAAGTTTAATTCCATCTTTCCAGCGTGGGTGGGCAGAAGAGGAGGAAGAGGATGAGGAGATTGAGAGTCATCCTCCTGATAAGGACAGCAAAGTCTTGTTTGTTGTGACTCTGGCACACATGACTGACTTTATGTTATGCTGCCTTTTTCTGTGACCCACGCGTTATATGCATTTTGGCAAACACTTTTTTTACTGATTGTTCACCCTTCTCGACCCCCGCTACAAAGATAACTTCTCTTTAGGGATGAGCGAACTCGTACTGTATAGTACTGTAGGGTTCGTACCGAATTTTGGGGTGTCCGTGACACGGACCCGAACCCGGACATTTTCGTAAAAGTCTGGGTTCGGTGTTCGTCGCTTTCTTGGCGCTTTTGTGACGCTTTCTTGGCGCTTTTTGAAAGGCTGCAAAGCAGCCAATCAACAAGCGTCATACTACTTGCCCCAAGAGGCCATCACAGCCATGCCTACTATTGGCATGGCTGTGATTGGCCAGAGCACCATGTGACCCAGCCTCTATTTAAGCTGGAGTCACATAGCGCCGCCCGTCACTCTGCTCTGATTAGCGTAGGGAGAGGTTGCTGCTGCGACAGTAGGGCGAGATTAGGCAGATTAACTCCTCCAAAGGACTTGATTATTGATCGATCTGCAGCTGTGGGTCATTGAGCTGCTGATACTCAATTGCTCACTGTTTTTAGGCTGCCCAGACCGTTTGTCAGTCACTTTTTTCTGGGGTGATCAGCGGCCATTTTGTGTCTTGTGGTGCGCCAGCACAAGCTGCGACCAAGTGCATTTAACCCTCAATGGTGTGGTTGTTTTTTGGCTAAAGCCTACATCAGGGTGAAGCTGTCGCACCAAGTGCATTTAACTAGCAATAGTCTGTTTATTTTTTGGCCATATACTACATCAGGGGCAAGCTGCGCCTGTCACCAAGTGCATTTAACCCTCAATGGTGTGGTTGTTTTTTGGCTAAAGCCTACATCAGGGTGAAGCTGTCACACCAAGTGCATTTAACCAGCAATAGTCTGTTTATTTTTTGGCCATATACTACATCAGGGGCAAGCTGCGCCCGTCACCAAGTGCATTTAACCCTCAGTAGTGTGGTTGGTCAAGCTGTCACACCAAGTGCATTTAACCAGCAATAGTCTGTTCATTTTTTGGCCATATACTACATCAGGGGCAAGCTGTGCCTGTCACCAAATGCATTTAACCCTCAGTAGTGTGGTTGGTCAAGCTGTCACACCAAGTGCATTTAACCAGCAATAGTGTGGTTATTTTTTGGCCATATCCCAGTCTAATTCTGTCAGTAAATCTATACCTATAAATCTATATCTGTCACCCAGCGCCTAAATACTAGGCCTCAAATTTATATCCCGCTAAATCTGTCGTTACTGCTGTACTGTTCTGGCTGGGCAAGTTATTTAGTGTCGGTCAAAGCACATTTTTTGTTCTGGGTAGAAATACAATTCCCAATTTAGCAATTTCCTAATTTAGTGGTTTCTGCTGTATCAGAGCTATTTGAAATCTATCCCTAAAAGGGTATATAATATTCAAGGTGCACATAGGGTCATTCAGAATAACTTCACACACACGCTACTGTGCATTTCCAAGTCTAATTCTGTCAGTAAATCTATACCTGTCACCCAGCGCCTAAATACTAGGCCTCAAATTTATATCCCGCTAAATCTGTCGTTACTGCTGTACTGTTCTGGCTGGGCAAGTTATTTAGTGTCCGTCAAAGCACATTTTTTGTTCTGGGTTGAAATACAATTCCCAATTTCGCAATTTCCTAATTTAGTGGTTTCTGCTGTATCAGAGCTATTTGAAATCTATCCCTAAAAGGGTATATAATATTCAAGGTGCACATAGGGTCATTCAGAATAACTTTACACACACGCTACTGTGCATTTCCAAGTCTAATTCTGTCAGTAAATCTATACCTGTCACCCAGCGCCTAAATACTAGGCCTCAAATTTATATCCCGCTAAATCTGTTGTTACTGGTGTACTGTTCTGGCTGGGCAAGTTATTTAGTGTCCGTCAAAGCACATTTTTTGTTCTGGGTTGAAATACAATTCCCAATTTAGCAATTTTCTAATTTAGTGGTTTCTGCGGTATCAGGCCTACTTTAAATACTTCCCTAAAAGGGTATATAATATTCAAGGTGCACATAGGGTCATTCAGAATAACTTCACACACACGCTACTGTGCATTTCCAAGTCTAATTCTGTCAGTAAATCTATACCTGTCACCCAGCGCCTAAATACTAGGCCTCAAATTTATATTCAGCTGAATTTGAATACAATACATTGGGCCAAATTATATTTTTGTTGTTGTGGTGAACGATAACAATGAGGAAAACATCTAGTAAGGGACGCGGACGTGGACATGGTCGTGGTGGTGTTAGTGGACCCTCTGGTGCTGGGAGAGGACGTGGCCGTTCTGCCACATCCACACGTCCTAGTGTACCAACTACCTCAGGTCCCAGTAGCCGCCAGAATTTACAGCGATATATGGTGGGGCCCAATGCCGTTCTAAGGATGGTAAGGCCTGAGCAGGTACAGGCATTAGTCAATTGGGTGGCCGACAGTGGATCCAGCACGTTCACATTATCTCCCACCCAGTCTTCTGCAGAAAGCGCACAGATGGCGCCTGAAAACCAAGCCCATCAGTCTGTCACATCATCCCCATGCATATCAGGGAAACTGTCTGACCCTCAAGTTATGCAGCAGTCTCTTATGCTGTTTGAAGACTCTGCTGGCAGGGTTTCCCAAGGGCATCCACCTAGCCCTTCCCCAGCGGTGAAAGACATAGAATGCACTGACGCACAACCACTTATGTTTCCTGATGATGAGGACATGGGTATACCACCTCAGCATGTCTCTGATGATGACAAAACACAGGTGCCAACTGCTGCGTCTTTCTGCAGTGTGCAGACTGAACAGAAGGTCAGGGATCAAGACTGGGTGGAAGACGATGCAGCGGACGATGAGGTCCTAGACCCCACATGGAATGAAGGTCGTGCCACTGACTTTCACAGTTCGGAGGAAGAGGCAGTGGTGAGACCGAGCCAACAGCGTAGCAAAAGAGGGAGCAGTAGGCAAAAGCAGAACACCCGCCGCCAAGAGACTCCGCCTGCTACTGACCGCCGCCATCTTGGACTGAGCACCCCAAAGGCAGCTTCAAGGAGTTCCCTGGCATGGCACTTCTTCAAACAATGTGCTGACGACAAGACCCGAGTGGTTTGCACGCTGTGCCATCAGAGCCTGAAGCGAGGCATTAACGTTCTGAACCTTAGCACAACCTGCATGACCAGGCACCTGCATGCAAAGCATGAACTGCAGTGGAGTAAACACCTTAAAAACAAAGATGTCGCTCAGGCTCCCCCTGCTACCTCTTCTGCTGCTGCCGCCTCGGCCTCTTCTGCTGCTGCCGCCTCGGCCTCTTCCTCCGCCTCTGGAGGAACGTTGGCACCTGCCACCCAGCAAACAGGGGATGTACCACCAACAACACCACCACCTCCGTCACCAAGCGTCTCAACCATGTCACACGGCAGCGTTCAGCTCTCCATCTCACAAGCATTTGAGAGAAAGCGTAAATTTCCACCTAGCCACCCTCGATCCCTGGCCCTGAATGCCAGCATTTCTAAACTACTGGCCTATGAAATGTTGTCATTTAGGCTGGTGGACACAGACAGCTTCAAACAGCTCATGTCGCTTGCTGTCCCACAGGATGTTGTTCCTAGCCGGCACTACTTCTCCAAGAGAGCCGTGCCTTCCCTGCACAACAAAGTATCCTATAAAATCAAGTATGCACTGCGCAAAGCCATCTGTAACAAGGTCCACCTAACCACAGATACGTGGACCAGTAAGCACAGCCAGGGACGCTATATCTCCCTAACTGCACACTGGGTAAATGTAGTGGCAGCTTGGCCCCAGGCGGAGAGCTGTTTGGCGCACGTCCTTTCGCCGCCAAGGATCGTAGGGCAAGATTCTTTGCCTCCTGTTGCCACCTCCTCCTACTCAGCTTCCTCCTCCTCTTCTTCCACTTGCTCCTCCAGTCAGCCACACACCTTCACCACCAACTTCAGCACAGCCCGGGGTAAACGTCAGCAGGCCATTCTGAAACTCATATGTTTGGGGGACAGGCCCCACACCGCACAGGAGTTGTGGCGGGGTATAGAACAACAGACCGACGAGTGGTTGCTGCCGGTGAGCCTCAAGCCCGGCCTGGTGGTGTGCGATAATGGGCGAAATCTCGTTGCAGCTCTGGGACTAGCCGGTTTGACGCACATCCCTTGCCTGGCGCATGTGCTGAATTTGGTGGTGCAGAAGTTCATTCACAACTACCCCGACATGTCAGAGCTGCTGCATAAAGTGCGGGCCGTCTGTTCGCGCTTCCGGCGTTCACATCCTGCCGCTGCTTGCCTGTCTGCGATACAGCGTAACTTCGGCCTTCCCGCTCACCGCCTCATATGCGACGTGCCCACCAGGTGGAACTCCACCTTGAACATGCTGGACAGACTGTGCGAGCAGCAGCAGGCCATAGTGGAGTTTCAGCTGCAGCACGCACGGGTCAGTCGCACTGCGGAACAGCACCACTTCACCACCAATGACTGGGCCTCCATGCGAGACCTGTGTGCCCTGTTGCGCTGTTTCGAGTACTCCACCAACATGGCCAGTGGCGATGACGCCGTTATCAGTGTTACAATACCACTTCTATGTCTCCTTGAGAAAACACTTAGGGCGATGATGGAAGAGGAGGTGGCCCAGGAGGAGGAGGAGGAGGAGGAAGAGGGGTCATTTTTAGCACTTTCAGGCCAGTCTCTTCGAAGTGACTCAGAGGGAGGCTTTTTGCAACAGCAGAGGCCAGGTACAAATGTGGCCAGCCAGGGCCCACTACTGGAGGACGAGGAGGACGAGGATGAGGAGGAGGTGGAGGAGGATGAGGATGAAGCATGGTCACAGCGGGGTGGCACCCAACGCAGCTCGGGCCCATCACTGGTACGTGGCTGGGGGGAAAGGCAGGACGATGACGATACGCCTCCCACAGAGGACAGCTTGTCCTTACCCCTGGGCAGCCTGGCACACATGAGAGACTACATGCTGCAGTGCCTGCGCAACGACAGCAGAGTTGCCCACATTTTAACGTGTGCGGACTACTGGGTTGCCACCCTGCTGGATCCACGCTACAAAGACAATGTGCCTACCTTACTTCCTGCACTGGAGCGTGATAGGAAGATGCGCGAGTACAAGCGCACGTTGGTAGACGCGCTACTTAGAGCATTCCCAAATGTCACAGGGGAACAAGTGGAAGCCCAAGGCCAAGGCAGAGGAGGAGCAAGAGGTCGCCAAGGCAGCTGTGTCACGGCCAGCTCGTCTGAGGGCAGGGTTAGCATGGCAGAGATGTGGAAAAGTTTTGTCAACACGCCACAGCTAACTGCACCACCACCTGATACGCAACATGTTAGCAGGAGGCAACATTTCACTAACATGGTGGAACAGTATGTGTGCACACCCCTCCACGTACTGACTGATGGTTCGGCCCCATTCAACTTCTGGGTCTCTAAATTGTCCACGTGGCCAGAGCTAGCCTTTTATGCATTGGAGGTGCTGGCCTGCCCGGTGGCCAGCGTTTTGTCTGAACGTGTATTCAGCACGGCAGGGGGCGTCATTACAGACAAACGCAGCCGCCTGTCTACAGCCAATGTGGACAAGCTGACGTTCATAAAAATGAACCAGGCATGGATCCCACAGGACCTGTCCGTCCCTTGTCCAGATTAGACATTAACTACCTCCCCTTAACCATATATTATTGTACTCCAGGGCACTTCCTCATTCAATCCTATTTTTATTTTCATTTTACCATTATATTGCGAGGCTACCCAAAGTTGAATGAACCTCTCCTCTGTCTGGGTGCCGGGGCCTAAATATATGCCAATAGACTGTTCCAATGTTGGGTGACGTGAAGCCTGATTCTCTGCTATGACATGCAGACTAATTCTCTGCTGACATGAAGCCAGATCCTCTGTTACGGGACCTCTCTCCTCTGCCTGGGTGCTGGGCCTAAATATCTGACAATGGACTGTTGCAGTGGTGGCTGACGTGAAGCCTGATTTTCTGCTATGACATGCAGACTAATTCTCTGCTGACATGAAGCCAGATCCTCTGTTACGGGACCTCTCTCCTCTGCCTGGGTGCTGGGCCTAAATTTATGAAAATGGACTGTTGCATTGGTGGCTGACGTGAAGCCTGATTCTCTGCTATGATATGAAGACTGATTCTCTGCTGACATGAAGCCAGATTGTCTGTTACGGGACCTCTCTCCTCTGCCTGGGTGCTGGGCCTAAATATCTGACAATGGACTGTTGCATTGGTGGCTGACGTGAAGCCTGATTCTCTGCTATGATATGAAGACTGATTCTCTGCTGACATGAAGCCAGATTGTCTGTTACGGGACCTCTCTCCTCTGCCTGGGTGCTGGGTCTAAATTTATGAAAATGGACTGTTGCAGTGGTGGGTGACGTGAAGCCTGATTCTCTGCTATGAAATGAAGACTGATTCTCTGCTGACATGAAGCCAGATTGTCTGTTACGGGACCTCTCTCCTCTGCCTGGGTGCTGGGCCTAAATATCTGACAATGGACTGTTGCATTGGTGGCTGACGTGAAGCCTGATTCTCTGCTATGATATGAAGACTGATTCTCTGCTGACATGAAGCCAGATTGTCTGTTACGGGACCTCTCTCCTCTGCCTGGGTGCTGAGCCTAAATTTATGAAAATGGACTGTTGCAGTGGTGGGTGACGTGAAGCCTGATTCTCTGCTATGAAATGAAGACTGATTCTCTGCTAACATGAAGCCAGATTGTCTGTTACAGGACCTCTCTCCTTTGCCTGGGTGCTGGGCCTAAATATCTGACAATGGACTGTTGCATTGGTGGCTGACGTGAAGCCTGATTCTCTGCTATGACATGAAGACTGATTCTCTGCTGACATGAAGCCAGATCCTCTGTTACGGGACCTCTCTCCTCTGCCTGGGTGCTGGGCCTAAATTTATGAAAATGGACTGTTGCATTGGTGGCTGACGTGAAGCCTGATTCTCTGCTATGATATGAAGACTGATTTACTACTGACATGAAGCCAGATTGTCTGTTACGGGACTTCTCTCCTCTGCCTGGGTGCTGGGCCTAAATTTATGAAAATGGACTGTTGCAGTGGTGGGTGACGTGAAGCCTGATTCTCTGCTATGACATGAAGACTGATTCTCTGCTGACATGAAGCCAGATTGTCTGTTACGGGACCTCTCTCCTCTGCCTGGGTGCTGGGCCTAAATATCTGACAATGGACTGTTGCATTGGTGGCTGACGTGAAGCCTGATTCTCTGCTATGACTTGAAGACTGATTCTCTGCTGACATGAAGCCAGATTGTCTGTTACGGGACCTCTCTCCTCTGTCTGGGTGCTGGGCCTAAATTTATGAAAATGGACTGTTGCAGTGGTGGGTGACGTGAAGCCTGATTCTCTGCTATGACATGAAGACTGATTCTCTGCTGACATGAAGCCAGATTGTCTGTTACGGGACCTCTCTCCTCTGCCTGGGTGCTGGGCCTAAATATCTGACAATGGACTGTTGCATTGGTGGCTGACGTGAAGCCTTATTCTCTGCTATGACATGAAGACTGATTCTCTGCTGACATGAAGCCAGATTCTCTGTTACGGGACCTCTCTCCTCTGCCTGGGTGCCGGGGCCTAAATATCTGAGAATGGACTGTTCCAGTGGTGGGTGACGTGAAGCCAGATTCTCTGCTATGGGACCTCTCTCCAATTGATTTTGGTTAATTTTTATTTATTTAATTTTTATTTTTATTCATTTCCCTATCCACATTTGTTTGCAGGGGATTTACCTACATGTTGCTGCCTTTTGCAGCCCTCTAGCCCTTTCCTGGGCTGTTTTACAGCCTTTTTAGTGCCGAAAAGTTCGGGTCCCCATTGACTTCAATGGGGTTCGGGACGAAGTTCGGATCGGGTTCGGATCCCGAACCCGAACATTTTCGGGAAGTTCGGCCGAACTTCTCGAACCCGAACATCCAGGTGTCCGCTCAACTCTACTTCTCATCTCTCATTCCTGTGGTGGAGCGGGATAACAAAATGGTGCAATACCGGAAGGTTCTTGTGGAAAAATTGCACCAAAAATTTCCAGCTGACAACACTGGCAGCAGAGTATATAGTTCCTTAGGCAACTGAGGAGGAAAGACAAGGGGAACACACAGCAGTTCCAACAGAGGCAGGGCAACACTCTCCAAAGCCTGGGAGTTTCATGACACCACGCCAGCACCCTCACTCTGATGCGCGGCCTAGTGTCACAAGGAGGGAAAAGTTTTGGAAAATGGTGAAGGAGTACGTAGCAGACTGTGTCAGCGTCTTCAATGATCCCTCTGTGTCTTACAACTATTGGGTGTCCAAGCTGGACACATGGCACGAACTGGCGCTCTATGTCTTGGAGGTGCTGGACTACCCTACCGCCAGCGTTTTGTCATAGCGGGTATTTAGTGCTGCTGTGAGCATAATAAGTGATAAGCGCATCCGCCTGTCTACTGAAAATGCTGAAAGGTTGAGTCTTATCAAAATGAACAAGGCCTGTATTGCCCCTGACTTCTCTACTTCACCAGAGGAAAGCGGCTAAACTTAAAGGCACTTTAAATGTGGCGGGCATCCTGTCACAACGCCGGGGGGGTCATGTAACGCCCCGTATCGGCGATCGCCGCAAAGTGCAGGTCGTTTGCGGCTTTGCCTGCGGTTTGTGGTGGTGTTCGGGCGGTGCCATCGGGTCCCCATGCGGCTGTAGGAGGCAACCGATGGCATGAAAGGCAGCGCGATGTCTAAGGAAGAAAAAATTGGTAAAAAATAGGGGGGAAAAAAAGTATACATATTAGGCATCGCCGCAACCGTATCGACCGGCTCTATAAACATATCACATGACCTAATTCCTCAGATGAACACCGTAAAAAATAAAAAATAAAAACTGTGCTAAATAAACCATTTTTTTGTCACCTTACATCACAAAAAGTACAAGAGCAAGCGATCAAAAAGGCATTTGCCCACCATAATAGTACCAATCTAACCGTCACCTCATCCTGCAAAAAATTCGTCCCTACCTGAGACAATCTCCCAAAAAATAAAAAAAACTATGGCTCAGGATATGGAGACACTAAAACATCATTTTTTTTTTTGTTTTAAAAAAGCTGTTATTGTGTAAAACTTACATAAATTAAAAAAGTATGCTTTTTTTGTATCGTCACGTTCGTATCGACCGGTTCTATAAAAATATCACATGACCTAACCCCTCAGAGGAACACTGTAAAAAATAAAAAATAAAAACTGTGCTAAATAAACCATTTTTTGTCACCTTACATAACAAAAAGTGTAATAGCAAGCGATCAAAAAGTCATATGCACCCCAAAATAGTGCCAATCAAACCGTCATCTCAGCCCCCAAAAAATGAGATCCTAAATAAGATAATCTCACAAAAACTGAAAAAACTATGGCTCTCAGAATATGGAGACACTAAAACATGATTTATTTTTGTTTCAAAAATGATATTATTGTGTAAGACTTACATAAATAAAAAAAAGTATACATATTAGGTATTGCCGCGTCCGTATCAACCTGCTCTATAAAAATATCTTATGACCTAACCCCTCAGATGAACACCGTAAAAATTTAAAAAAATTAAAACTGTGCTAAATAAACAATTTTTTGTCACCTTACATAAAAAAACTGTAATAGCAAGCGATCAAAAAGTCACACGCACCCCAAAATAGTGCCCAAAAAAACATCATCTCATCCCGCAAAAATCATACCCTACCCAAGGTAATCGCCCCAAAACAGAAAAAATGATGGCTTTCAGACTATGGAAACACTAAAACATGATTTTTTTTTGCTTCAAAAATGAAATCACTGTGTAAAACTTACATACAAAATAAAAAATAATACATATTAGGTATTGCCGCGTCCATATCGACCGGCTCTATAAAAATATCACATGGCCTAACCCCTCAGATAAACACCGTAACAAATAAAAAAATAAAAACTGTGCTAAATAAACCATTTTTTGTCACCTTATATCACAAAAAGTGTAATAGCAAGCGATAAAAAAGTCACACGCACCCCAAAACAGTGCCAATAAAACCGTCATCTCATCCCGCAAAAATCATACCCTTCCCCTACCCTACTACATATGGTGTGTTTCTGTAAACTACAGAATCAGGGACATAAATATTGAGTTTGGTTTGGCTGTTAACCCTTGCTTTGTAACTGGAAAAAAATTATTAAAATGGAAAATCTGCCAAAAAAGGGAAATTTTGAAATTGCATCTCTATTTTCCATTAATTCTTGTGAAACACTTAAAGGGTTAACAACGTTTGTAAAATCAGTTTTGAATACCTTGAGGGTTGTAATTTCTAGAATGGGGTCATTTTTGGGGGGGTTTCTATTTTGTAAGCCTCGCAAAGTGACCTGAACTGGTCCCTAAAAATTGGGTTTTTGAAAATTTCTGAAAAATTTCAAGATTTGCTTCTAAACTTCTAAGCCCTGTAACATCCTCAAAAAATAAAATATCATTCCCAAAATGATTCAAACATGAAGTAGACATATAGGGAATGTAAAGTAATAACTATTTTTGGAGGTATTACTATGTATTATAGAAGTAGAGAAATTGAAACGTGGAAATTTGCTATTTTAAAAAAAAATTGGAACATTTTTTATTTTTTTATAAATAAAAATGATATTTATTTTTTACTTCATTTTACCAGTGTCATGAAGTACAATATGTAACAAAAACAATCTCAGAATGGCCTGGATAAGTCAAAGCGTTTTAAAGTTATCAGCACTTTAAGTGACACTGGTCAGATTTGCAAAAAATGGCCAAGTCCGTAAGGTGAAATAGGGACGAGTCCTTAAGGGGTTAAGGGGCGGAGAAGTTAAAAATAAAGGGGTACATGAGATGGACTTGCTCAGTCACTCCCAATCAACAAAATAAAGTGGCATAAATAGCGGTGCGTCACTCCTATAGAGTCATAGAGAGGCGCTACCTAGGTATTTAAATAGCAGGTTTACTGGACAGGTTTAGATTAGAAAAGATAGATAAGTAAATTATCAAATGGTATCTGACACAGCAGAATGGGCTTATTAGCAGACAATTACACTATAACCACATTGCAGGACATCGGACAAGCAAATGGATCCCTATGTATATTACGTACCATGAATATGTCAGGCAATCAACCCCAACAGGTCTATAGTGGAGGTCAATTGCGAAACTCCATACAGGAGCATCTGATGAGGGTCATTCTGGGTAACAAAAGGACGCCCCAGTGAATGATCGGTCATCTAATGAACTCAGAGTTGTCGATCCTCATAGAGGAGACAAATGGACAGCTGTCACTGATCAACGGGATGACCTGGTCTTCTCAATGTAGCACCTAAAGGTGAGTCGCTCATTGAGGCCAGATAGTTGTGGGGTCTTCAATTCAAAGATCCACCAGGTCTCTCTTTGCAGTATTTTCCTGTCCCAGTTGCCTCCTCTTTTCAAGGGAGGAACTAGTTCAATGGCCATGAATGTCATGCCCTCAATATTACCATTATGGCTAACTTCCACATGTTTAGCCAGTGGGGTGTCCCTACCGTTTCTAATGTCACCTAAGTGTTCTCCCACCCGTCTTCGAAATTCCAGGGTGGTTTTGCCTATATATTCTAGGCTGCAGTGACATGTAGCCTTGTAGATGACTCCCCTTGATCTACAATTGAGGAAGCCCCTGATTAAATACATTTTGCCTGTTACATTACTGCAAAAGTTCCTCCCCCTCATGATGAAGGGGCAGGCAACACAACCACTGCAACGAAAGCAACCAGATAATGATTTAAGCCATGTGGTCCCATTAGCACCGGTTTCGCTGAAGTGACTGTGCACCAAGCGATCCCGGAGGCTGCGGCCCTTGCGGTATGTAATTTACTCATTTGGTGCAACAATTTGTCTAATATCAGGATCCAGGAGAAGGATGCCCCAATGTTTAGAAATTACATTTCTTACTTCCCCTGCGGCAGTATCATAGGTACCAATTAATTGTATGGTGTTATCCGCGGTCTTTATTTTTTTGAGGTGAAAAAGTTCAGTTTGACTTTTCAGTCAAGCTCTTTGATAGGCTTGCTTTAGGACAGAGTCAGGATAGCCCTTTTCCCTAAACCTAACTCGTAGGTCTCCTGTTTGTTGCTTAAAATCATTTACAGTGGAGCAGTTTCTCCTCATCCTCAAATATTGTCCGGTAGGGATTCCCCTCTTCAGGGGGAGGGGATGGTGGCTACCCCAGTTCCTAAGTTTCCTAAAAGTTTTAGTCACCAGTTATCCCCTAGTCCCTCTTGTAATGACAATATCCAGGAATGGGAGGGCATCTTTTTTAGTCTAGCCCATCTCCTTTACCCCTTTATCTTCAACATCTCCGCCCCTTAATGTCCTTTGAGTCACCGCCCCCCAACATGTAGGGGACAGACATTGGGCCACACTGATATACCTCTAGTCTGTGTCCCGATCATGTGACTCCTCTCCGTGACGCGGCGCACTCGTGACCGTTGACGTCACTGCCCGCGTAATTGGTGCATGTGACTTTGGGGGCGGATCTATTCAAGGCCCGCACTGGTTTAAAGGAACGTCAGCACAGGCGCACACTGCCATCACTGCCATGCGCAGGAGGAGTGGACCCTGAATCGCTGCACATTGAGAAGCTAAGTATCAGTTCTTTTTTAACAATACTTTTGCTTCCCGGGCTGGCTTCTATAAACTTGGAGGCGCCGTGGATTGGATACTTCTCTAATTGTGTACAGGTGTATACTTTGTCTTGTCTTGTATATAGGTCCCCTAATGACCTGGCTGACTGCCAGTGAAACGCGTTGGGACTATGTGTATGTCCAATACTTCTGATCTGTAGTCCTGGGATGAGTGATACCTTTGCATTTCTGACGAAGCTGGGCAGTCACTGTTATTGCCTGCAAGGGACATGAAGGGACACACAGAGAGGGTATCACTTTGAGCTAGAATCTAGGGATACATTAGGGGAAGAGACCCAGCATGTGTCTCCCTCTTTATTGGTATCCCTGTGTAAACGCACCCTCCTAGCAGGTGTTTACATTACAATCTGCCATTCTTTCTCTACCTTTTTCATTGGTGGTGAATGACTACGTATGTTTGTAGTCTCTAAACAAACTATTGGGCCTACTATTTTAACCATTGACTATTAAAAAGTTATTTTTTAAGGCAATCCCACTTTTTCAATTATACTCTTTAGGAGCTACACAAAAATTAAAGCAAAATGGATGTGAAATTTTCAAACCATTTGTTTTTGCAGAATTTCCATTTCCAGAGCAGGGTTAACAGCAAAACAAGCCTCCATATTGATAACCCTGATTCTGCAGTTTATAGAAAAACTCCATATAATCCCAAGTCACATTTGAATAGACCCTGCGGTACCCCTACAGTGGGAACACCCAAATGAACCCATCAAAGAATTTATCGAGAGGTTTAGTGAGCACTTTGACTCCAGAAATGAATGTGTAGTAGATGGTAGAAACTGAACATGTAAGCTATGTGGAGTATATCAGGGTTTCAGGAGTACTGGGGCCTTTCCTTTCTGGATTTTGAAAAATTAGGCATTATCATTATAATGTAAAAATGTCAGAATTGCTTAGAATCATGTTTGGGCAATGTCTATACAGTAAATTGGAGTGTGGTACAAAACATCTGTACTCCAATACTGTTTATTTTATTTCCATTATTTTACTAGTCCCACATGTAGCATAAACCCCCAAAAGGTGACCATCTCTGCTGTATTTACTAGGGTCCACTTCAGGAATTGAGCAAATTATGGGATTTTGCGCAATACATTGCTGGGCATATATAGTGTGTGGACCACCATTACATTAGCAAAATCATCAAAGAAAAATATTTCAATTCCCCCCCATGCCCTTAGCTAAGATAAGAACAGCTACCATATTAGCCCAGTCACCATGTGATTACACATGGTTACTGGTCCCCACTGAGCCATACATGTATGGAGTACACTGGGAAGGGATTAAAAATGTTTTAAATAACTTAAATATACTATGTTTAAGAAATATATTAAAGGACTTATCTCACAAATAAGAAAAATAAATAACATATCTAGAATGCAGACTATTGTTTTTTAAACTCTTAATGACTGGAATAATTCCAAGAGCCATAGCCATATGAAGATTTTTTTTGCAGGTCAAGTTGTATTATTATTTTTTAATGGCACCATTTAATGTTATCTTGTACTGGATGATTAAATTATATTAGGTCAGTATGATTACTGCAATACCAAAGTTTATTATTGTGAGAAATGGACAACCTTTCTCATAACTTTTATTGCCTGTGTATCTTTTTATATCTGTCATGTGACTCGAAGCACGAGGAAATTCGGCTTCTATGCGAATCAAATTTATCCTGAAATTTTGAGCGAATTCCACTTTGTGGGATTTGATTCATTCATCTCTAGTAGTGATAAACAAACCGATGAAGATGATGATGTAGTCAATCACACATGGGAGCAGAGTTGAGAGGGAGTATTATCATCATCAGGGGGTGAAAGTGGCAGCATGCCAGTGAGAAAGCAGGGTGGAAGCCTACTCAAGAGACATCAGGGTGGTAGTGTGACTGTGAGACAGCAGTGTGGAAGCATGCTTGTGAGACGCCATGGTGGGAGATCTGCAGCTAAACAGGGGAGGGGTACACTGTTGGCTAGTCAGGAGACTACCAGTGAGGAGCACACTAACAGAGCAGAGCAGGGATTTATAAAAGCAGCAGGCATCAAGCAGTAATGGAGGGAAATTGCCATGCTCCGCAGTGTGGGAATTTTTCAGCAAGTCACTTGGGGACGTTAGGGTGGCAGTATGCAGGATATTTGGGCAGAAGGTGGGGCACAACCAGGGTGCTAATGTTGGCACAATGGCAGGCATCAATGTATGGAGCATTACTATAAAGTGGCATGGGAAAACAGTGCCAGTGCTTATCCCACCGACCCACGTCTCCTCTCCAGCAGTCAGAGCTTAAAGCGTCAGCAGAATAAAGCTTTTGTTCCTTTCCATCAACTTCAAGATTGTCTATAGCTTCTGATGCTCCTCCTCCTACTATTACCCCTCGTCACTTGTTTCGACAGCAATCGATCACCAAGGCGATTGTTAAAAGAAAACAGTATGCATTCATCGGTGCAGAAGCTGAACATGCACCTGGCCGAGTTGCTGGTAGTACAGTTCCTCCCTTTCCATGTAGTTGACTCTGCAGATTTCAGAGAATTGATGGCTTGTGCCCACCCAAGATGGAGAGTCCCAGCTAACATTATTTTTCGAAAAAGCTATACCAGCCCTGCACACATATGTTGAGCAGAAGGTGGGCCAGTCCTTGGGCCTCTTGGTGTCTCGTAGAGTTCCCGCCAGTGCTAACTTATGGAGTTGCAACTTTGGTCAAGGACAATACATGGCAAAGCTCACTGGGTAAATGTGGTTCCAGACCAGGTACACCAGCAACTTGGTCAGGTGATGGCAATGCCGAGTTTGTGTTGCAATGCTGGGATTCTCTGCCTCCTCATCCTCCACTTTGTCCTCACCCTGCAATGTAAGTACAGTTCACAGTGGTCCACTAGCATATAAACTATGCAAAGCTAGGCATTGTCATGCAGTTCTGCACCTGGTCAGCCTGGGTGAATGGAGCCACATTGGAGAGGAACTGCATCATCAATAAAGAAATTGAACACTGGCTGTCTCCTCGCAAACTGGAGATAGGAACAATGGTTACTGAACACGGAAAGAACATTTTGTCTGCACTGTGTCAGGGAAGGCTCAATCTTATTGTCACTTGGTTCTTCAAGTCTTCCACTGAACTACAAGAGCTGTTAAAAATGTCTGCATGCACTTCAGCCATTCTTAAAGTGCAAAACATGCCCTCTTTGAGCTGCAAAGGTAAAATGCTCTTCTCCAACATTGCCTGATGTGCAAAGTTTCCACCCATTGGAACTCCACACTGCATATTTTAGACTGCCTAAGGAAGGCAGACAATGAATTCTGAATGCATCAGTCGGACAGGTCTACTTCACAGTGTAACATCCACATTAGCCAATGGCAGCTCATGCATGACACGTTTGCTAAGCCCTTTGAGGAGGCCACTTTGTAAGTTGGCAGAACTACTGGATGAATTATGTCATTCTACTTCTTCATGTCCTGGAGGGGATACTGACAAATCTGATTGGTGAGGAGACAGAAGATATAGCACCTACATCTCACAGCCACCTGAGCCCTTATGAGGATGAGGACAAGGAGGAGGACACAAATGCCCCAGAATTCTATATACAACTAGGTGGTTTATCTGTCCAAATGACAGGAGAGGAGCAGGAGGAGTAGGAGGAAGAAAGGCCCTCTGAGTACCTTGCTCAAATGGGAAGATCCATGCTTTCTTGTATGCTTAGTAACAGCTGTATTGTCAGGATTCAACAGAGGGGTGACTACTGGATTTTCAGAGAGATACAAAAATGGACTAGTACAGAGACTTGCTGTGTAGTTTGTCAGTCGCTGCCTATGAGCACCGAAGCCTACCCTAACGAAAGTTTAACTCAGGCTTCACTGCCAGGACTGTAGGAGAGGGGGCGTGGCATGAGCAGCACCAGCTCCATATGCAATAGGTACTCTCATACACCGGCCTGGCTATCTTTATAAAGACCGCGCAGGGCCAGGGCTTATACCACCGAATGCCCAAGCTCCTTTCCCTTGGGTGGAACACTACTCAGACAATACAGGGTGAGGGTACAACACCCTGGGAAGACTTTATTGGATAACCAACAGTTAGCAGTGTATAGTACAGTCCCAGCAAGGACACAACATGGCACAGGTGACAGCGCTTCACCCTTGCGCTGACTCACCAGGGATTGAAATTCCACAATTTTGGGGGGGGGGCCTAGGACTAGCCAGTAGCACACTGCTTTGGGCGGTCACCCACTAAGAGGAGGCAGTAGCAAGCTTAGGGAGCCAGCAGTGCACAGCGAGGCATGTGGCCAGGTGACCTGACCATCCCAACCTGGACTCTCCAACCGAACCCTTAGTCTCGAAGTTGGGCAGTAATCCACCAGCCGGAACCCTTGGCTTACGTCTTGTAGAATAGCCGCTGATGACAGTGACAGCTGCCCTTTTATTTCCCTCAGCCGCCATTTCAGTGCATTGGCTCCCATAGGATTGGTGGGAGATAATTGTGCCTGTTCCATCACTGGTTGTCAGTTCAAACTGACTGCATAGTGTCATTCTGATGATACTGGTGATGTAGCCGATTAGCTGATCCTTTCCTATACATCTGCTGGCTTGTTAGTCAGACGAAAAAAGCACCACATAGTTGATTTAAGTGGATGTGAAAGTCAGACAGCTACAGGAAAGACACGTTAAACAGTAGATCCTGTCCCTGACTGCCTCCCCAAAACTCTGGACAAAGAAACAGGACACCTGGCACAAATTAAGAACAATCCACCCCACAAGTGGTCAGGTGTTAGATTCAGTGATGATGGTGTCATCATAGTCACACCTAAGAGAAATTGCCTTTCCTCCCAAAATGTTTGGAGACTAACCTTCATAAAGATTAATCAGGTGTGGATCAACCAGGATTTCCAGACACTAGTGCCTGATGCAACAGAATAGATAATTCTGCCACTAATGACCATACTGTGGTGTTCTGGCACACCAAAATATTCTGCAAAATGGGCCATTACTTCTGGCCACATGCTGCTGCCACCATTGTGATGCTGCTACCCACCTGCTGCCTATACTGCCATTGCTACAAAGGGGTTTCTTGGCCTACCTATTTGGTCATGTTCATTTTTTTTTTTTATAGGATATGCATACCTCTGGGCCTTGCTATCACACTGCTGTTGTTGGGTTCTGCTATGATCTGCCACCATCTTTTTATGTATGCCACTGCTGTTGCCTACTTGCCAATCTATCATGGGACCACTATTGTCCCTGTTACTACCACTTCTGTTGGCCCCCACTCTATTATGGGGCCACTATTATCACTGTTTGTCCTATGTTTGTCAACTATGTTGACATCATTGTTTATGTTTCCCTTGTTTTAAACTATCAGTATTTGGTCAGTATTTGATCAGAATTTGCAAGCCAAAAGAAGGACTGGGTTGAAAATACAGATGAGATGAAAATAATTCCATAACATTTTATCTCTGTTTTGGACCCACTCCTATGTTTGGCTTACAAATACTGATGCAAAACACCAAATACTGACCGTCTGAAAGAGGCTTTTTTTTTGTTTTGTTTTCTGTTCTTCTGAAAATTAAAAACAGTGATGTTACCACAACATTACTACTACTGCCAGTGCTGCTGCTGCCACCGTCCCCACTCTGTCATGAGGCCACTACTGTGTCACCATCCTCATTCTGTAATGGGGTCACTATTGTCATGTTTACTGCCACAGCTGCTGCTGCCAACATCCCCACTCTATCATGGGACCTCTATTGTCATGGTTACTGCCACTGCTGTTGCTGCTGTTCCATCGTCCCCACTCTGTCATGGGGCCACTACTGCTGCTGCCACTGTCCCCACTCTGTCATGGGGCTACTATGGTCAGTGCCACCTTTGCCACTCTGTTATAGGGCCAGAACTGTCACTGCCACCTTCCCCACTCTGTCTTTTATTAAGGTTACTGCTTGCATCCACCTCACTTTGTCATGGGACTACTACTTGAATCTTGGGGCATTACACAGTTAAGTTCATGTAATACTGACACAGTTAGGCCTCATGCACACGACCGTTGTGTGCATCCGTGGCCGTTGTGCCGTTTTCCATTTTTTTTTCGCGGACCCATTGACTTTCAATGGGTCCGTGGAAAAATCGGAAAATGCACCGTTTTGCAGCCGAGGCCGTGATCCGTGTATCCTGTCTGTCAAAAAAATATGACCTGTCCTATTTTTTTGACGGACAACGGTTCACGGACCCATTCAAGTCAATGGGTCCGTGAAAGAACACGGATGCACACAAGATTGGCATCCGTGTCCGTGATCCGTGGCCGTAGGTTGCTTTCATACAGACGGATCCGAAGATTCGTCTGCATAAAAGCTTTTTCAGATCTAAGTTTTCACTTCGTGAAAACTCATATCCGACAGTATATTCTAACACAGAGGCGTTCCCATGGTGATGGGGAAGCTTCTAGTTAGAATACACTACAAACTTTGTACAAGACTGCCCCCTGCTGCAGCACCCGATCTCTTACAGGGGGATATGATAGCACAATTAACCAAGTCAGGTGCGGCACCTGAAGGGGTTAATTGTACTATCATATCCCCCTGTAAGAGATCAGGGCTGCCAGGCAGCAGGGGGCAGACCCCCCCTCCCTCCCCAGTTTGAATATCGTTGGTGGCACAGTGTGCGGCCCCCATCGGGCCCCCCTTCCTCCCTCTAGTGTAATAAATCATTGGTGGCACAGTGTGCGCCCCCCATCGGGCCCCCCCTTCCTCCCTCTATTGTTATAAATCGTTGGTGGCACAGTGTGCGCCCCCCATCGGGCCCCCCCTTCCTCCCTCTATTGTTATAAATCATTGGTGGCACAGTGTGCGCCCCCCATCGGCCCCCCTCCCTCTATAGCAGTAACAACATTGGTGGCAGTGTGCGGCCTCCATTTCCCCCCCCATCATTGGTGGCAGCGGAGTTCCGATCGGAGTCCCAGTTTAATCGCTGGGGCTCCGATCGGTAACCATGGCAACCAGGAAGCTACTGCAGCCCTGGTTGCCATGGTTACTTAGCAATAGTACAACAGTAGAAGATTCATACTTACCTGCTTGCTGCTGCGATGTCTGTGACCGGCCGGGAGCTCCTCCTACTGGTAAGTGACAGTTCTTTAGCAATGCGCCGCACAGACCTTTCACTTACCAGTAGGTGGAGCTCCCGGCCATGGTTACCGATCGGAGCCCCAGCGATTAAACTGGGACTCCGATCGGAACTCTGCTGCCACCAATGATCGGGGGGGGGGAGGGAGATGGGAGGCCGCACACTGCCACCAATGTTGTTACTGCTATAGAGGGAGGGGGGCCGATGGGGGGCGCACACTGTGCCACCAACGATTTATAACAATAGAGGGAGGAAGGGGGGGCCCGATGGGGGGCGCACACTGTGCCACCAACGATATTCAAACTGGGGACGAGGGGGGGTCTGCCCCCTGCTGCCTGGCAGCCCTGATCTCTTACAGGGGGATATGATAGTACAATTAACCCCTTCAGGTGCGGCACCTGAGGAGTTAATTGTGCTGATCACGGCCCCCTGTAAGAGATCGGGTGCTGCCAGGCGGCAGTCTTGTACAGAGTTTGTAGTGTATTCTAACTAGAAGCGTCCCCATCACCATGGGAACGCCTCTGTGTTAGAATATACTGTCAGGGGGGCGGAGCCAGCGCCGGTCTGTGATGGCCGCTTGTTTCTGAGCTCCGTTCTACACTCCGTTCATAGCACTAGCTATCAGTAGCAATCTGCCGAAAGATGGTTAAAATCGGGAACCCCAGAGCAGGGGACAGCTCCGGTACCAGCAAAAGTCAAGTGGCGGGAGGCGAAATTGATAAATTCCTGAAGAAAGCGGCCGCCTCTTATGTAGCCCGCGAATCTAAAATGGCGCCGGTTCAGCCGCAGAAGGCCAGGTCTGAGGACGAAAGCGACTATGAAGAACCGCAAGGTAGGGGAGCTCTCCCGATCACTAGAAACTACCTGAAGAACTCCCTGAGCAAAGCCCTCGAACCCCTTCTGAGTGAAGTCGCTGCCATGCGACAAGACATGCGCCACATAGGGGATAGGGTGGAATCGCTCGAAAATCATCAGGTCCAGATGCTGGATCATCAGAGGGCCACATCCGATTCCCTCCAGAAATGCGGTACATACCTGAATCAGCTCCAGAATGCCCTGGAAGACCAAGAAAACAGGGGCCGCAGGAACAACCTGCGCATACGGGGGATCCCTGAGTCCGTGCTCCCTGGCGATATTCCTGCTGCGATCGTCTCCCTTTGCTCCTCACTTCTGGGTCCTGAATTTGCGCTGGAGATTGTCCTAGAAAGGGCCCACAGAGCGCTGAGGCCTAAACCTAAACCAGAAAAAAACCCGAGAGACATAGTGTGCAGATTCCTCAACTTCCAGGTCAAGGCTGCTGTCCAGGACGCTGCAAGAAACAGACAAGACATCTTGTTTGAAGGGGCTCCGGTCTCAATTTACCAGGATTTAGCCCCATCAACCCTAAGGAAACGCAAATTCCTTAAGCCTTTGACAGAGTGGCTCCGGGCGAACAGAATCCTCTACAAATGGAACTTTCCCTTTGGCATCTCTTTTTCCCATGGAGGCCGCCGCATAAACATCTCCACCCATGCCGATTTGGAGGCTGTTTATGATTATCTGCAAATACCGCCTATGCCAATTGAGAATTGGGACTCTTTCCTAGATATAGGAGCTTTTCCAGATGTTCCAGTGATTGAAGCCTTTACGGTGCAACATACACCTAAGGCCCATAAAGTGGGGAAGAGGAACCGCCAGTTAACTCCCAAGAGACTGTCTCAAGATTAATCTTTCTGGACTGTGACTGGTTAAATTTTCACATGCAGAGATGGTAGTCTCCTTTCCCCTGGACTTCCCTGGGTCTATCCAGATAATTTGCTTCCTCTTTACAAAGGGACTTTGGCTATTATATGCCTTACTAGCTGATCTTACTGCTAGTAGACCCAGGCATAAGTCCGACTTAGTATGCTATTACCTCTGCACTATAATGATCTCTTCCATCCTTCTACATTGTACCCCTGTCCTCCTTCCTTTTTATTAAGTTTTTCTTCCATACTGTTTTCTAACCATCCCCACTAGATTTACCTGAAGATACCCTGTTCATCTCCTTCTCTACCTAAAAGCGGTAGATTGTCTAGAATATACTGTCGGATCTGAGTTTCACGAAGTAGCTCATATCCGACAGTATATTCTAACATAGAGGCGTTCCCATGGTGATGGGGACGCTTCAAGTTAAAATATACCATCGGATTGGAGAAAACTCCAATCCGATGGTATAAAAGAACTCCAGACTTTACATTGAAAGTCAATGGGGACGGATCCGTTTGAAATGGCACCATATTGTGTCAACATTAAACGGATCCGTCCCCATTGACTTGCATTGTAATTCAGGACGGATCCGTTTGGCTCCGCACGGCCAGGCGGACACCAAAACGACTTTTTTTTCATGTCCGTGGATCCTCCAAAAATTAAGGAAGACCCACGGACGAAAAAACGGTCACGGATCACGGACCTACGGACCCCGTTTTTGCGGACCGTGAAAATAAACTGCCGTGTGCATGAGGCCTAAATCAACAGCTAATAAAAGGGATTAAAAAGCAACGACATGCACTGAACATTTTCTTCTCCTCTACTTTATTGGAGTTGCCACCATTTCTTTATTTTGTTCCACTAAGAAGCTATTTGGACATAGCTCCTGCAGGGTCTCGCCCAATTTTCTTTGCATTACTGAAGGATGCTGTATGTTTTTCTTTTAGTTTAACAGAAAATATTTGCTATGAATCTTGGTGCACACTATTACTGCCATCGCTGCTGATGACTCGAATCTTGGTAAGTCCATGGCGATAAATTAGACCTGATGCTTTTATTGACCTGCAATACTGACGCACAGTAATTCGACTGCAAACAGTTTTACCTATAAATCTTGGTTCCCTGCACAGTGATGTAGATGGCGATACAATTGCCTGTAATACTGACGGCACAGTACCTACAGAATCAATTAACTATTAATGTGGGTGCACTAGAATGTAATGCACATGACAACACACTCCCCCTGCACTCTCCCTGCTGTCTCCCTGCACTCTTCCTGTAGTTTACATTCCAAAACTTCATTTGAGATTGGGCCACCAAGTTGGATGAATATGATTAGGCAGAGGGGCCTGGGTATATCATATTTATCACAATTTGTTACAAATTAATGTGTAACAAACCAAATCAAATTTGTTGACAAAGTTTGGCGAGTTGTCCAAATCATTTTTTTTTTAAAGCTTGCTCATCTGTAGTAAAATATGATATAATCATTTGTTGTATAAAACTGTGAAGCAATAGGACTCGTTCAAACGGGTATACCATTTTAAATTGAGCTTTACTATATGTCAGAAGAATTTGTTAGAATAGACCATGCAGAACTTTGGTATTTTATTCTTGAGTTCTTGACATAAAGGTCATCTAAAACATGTTAGCATACTTAATTAATGGAGCAAATCCAAATTTATAGATCTTTTTATCATAATTTTTTTATGCAATAAGGCAAATAAGCACACCACACTGCCAGTAACAAGATGATATTTGTATGAATTTTCTTTCTTCATATTCAGACAGTGCTGCTCTTTAAAATCTGGTACATCTTCATATTTGTACATTTTATATTTAGTCCTATGTATTGACATATTAAAACAGTTGATATAGGGAACCTGTCACATTATACATACAGTCCAATCTGTAGGCAGTAGTAATGAGCGGCAAGGGCAATATTCAATTTCGCTATACTTTGCTAATTTCTGGCCGAATATTCGTCATATATTTGCCAATTCGCAGATTCGCTATCTTTGTACCATAAAATTCACGCAATGCGTATGCGCAAGGGGGGTGGCCTAATTCCAGAACTGTTTTCAAACTACCCGAATTTTGAGAAGATTGGAAAAGATGGTGGGAAGCAATTTTCACGACAGTGAGGAAGAACTAATGATTACTGTGTAAGTAATTTGACATTACAGCAGTGTATTTGATTACATTTCACATGCATGTCAGAACAATCGCTTTTTATGCAGATAGAGTGTTATATGAAATATTCATGATTGCAAAAATCACCACTTATAATCCGATTATTATTTTTTGGGCGATACATATAACTTCACTTTTTATCAGGTCTGAGTAGATATTACTGATTTGTGCACTAAGTATTGTTGTGACATCACAGCGCTATGTCTGTAGCATGTATGTATGGACAGCAGAGAAATATCTCTCACATGCACATTGCACATCCATTTACCTGCTGCACACTATATACCCCCCCCCCCACACACACACACACATACACACAAACACAGTCTATAGATTAGTGTTTGTGTCCTGTTGGTCAGGACTCAGGAGAAGCTTTCTTTGTCTTACTGCCAGTATTTGCTGGTTTATTTAGAGTTACCCAGGGTGCACCACGGGGAGGCTAACCAGCTGTACACCCCATACCGTACCGTCACTTCACTAGACAGATACATCTCTGCTCAGCTCGCCAATATCCAATTGCTCAGATCCCACACACATACAATCGCAATACAATCCGATCTTGTAACGTTAACATTAAATCTAATATTTTCCGTTCAAATACTTAAATACTTTTTGATGTTTTGTTCAGGACATTATTTTCAATACTTGTATTAAAAAAAATTGGGATTATATGCTTGCATCTTTATCCTGCAGCTCATGTTGGAGCGGAGCTACGGGTCCACGCAGAGAGGCCATTGTGAGTGAGATCCATTCTGAGCTGAAAAGGAAATTTAAGGGCAATCATCCTCGGATGGCCGTTGTGGCAAAACCAACCTCGCCACTGGGTTTTGGAGAGGGCTGTTTAAAAGCCTCTTGCCTCAGGATTATGGCCCATAGTAGCTTTAAAGGAGAAGACAGACCGGCCGCACAGCTTAAATCTGTCTGTGGAATTGTATTTTATGTTATTATGCGTTCGGTTAAATTGTATGTTATGTGAGGGCACCCAGATAGCTAATATTATTGTATTCGTGTATTCTGAGTGCCATTCACCTAATGATATGCACTCAGACTTGAGCTATCTGGGGATATGTTAAATGTCTGTGTTTGCTGTGGGGGTGTGCCATTGTGTGTTTAAATGGTGATGTCTGTCCTGTTGTCTCCACATGTGTATTGGCGATCTTGCCTTTGTCCTCAGAGATAATTGGATTGCCTTCGGTTGTCTCTGGGACAGAGAGGAGGAAACCATGATGCATTGTGGGGATGTGTTGTATCTGTTCTGTATTTGCAAAACTGTAATAAAAACCAGGCTGGGTGTGCCAGAACATCACAGCACTGCTTGACCCTCAACACGGAGCCTTGTCTCGTTAGTGGGGGGATTCCCTATATGCTGTTGGAGACTGATTGCCAGGAGTGTAGGCCGATTGTATGCTATTCCTGTTCGTCTGCCAGCAGCTATTTGCGAGGTTCCAGTTTGGAGTGCTATTTTGTATCCAATTCGGGAGGTTGGTGTTCTGCAGTAGCTGTGCCTCTCTCTCAGAAAGGGGCATATCGCCTAAACGGATTTTAACCCCTTGTCTGCTGAAACGGTCCGTTACAGCCGTATTGAAAAAATGGTCCAATTTGAAGCATCGGAACTTGGATCGGAGAAGAAACATCCGTCATAGAAAATGCCCAGGTACAATGCTTACATTACTTTTGTATCTCTCTCCAATGCTCTGTAATGTATATATACAGTTATGAAAATAAGTATTTCATCCCTTTGCAAATGACTACTTATTAACTAATGTGACATGTAGCAAATCAGCTGGTTACATCATACATACATATCTACCTCGCTAAGAGTATATATATTTATTTATACACACAGCGAGGTACAAATGTAAGATGTAACTAGAAATATATGTGTGTGTGTGTCTATATATATACATAAACTGCAATCATCATTCTGTATTCCAGTAAAAGGCCCCATACATCATTACATTAGATACATCACACACTTAACTCCTTAACGCCCAATGACGTACATGTACGTCAGATCTGGACGTGACTTAAATCCCAGTGATGTAAATGTACTGTATAGTGATTGGGCGGGTGCAGGAGCTGCACCCGCCCGATCGGGGGCAGGGGTCCGAAAGTCAATGATAGCTGGACCACTGCTGTATGCGCCGGTGAAATCACAGATGCCGGCACATTAACCCCTGCACAGCCGTGGTCAGCGCTGACTGCGGCATATGCGAGCTTCAAACATGTGCGGGGTGTCCATCGGGTCCTCGTGCTGCTGTGACGGGTACCCGATGGCAGGGAAGGTAGCCCAATGCCTTCCTTAGGCATTGTAGGTGCCTTCCGGGACGGCCTATGAGATCCAGACCCCTGTATTACACTGGTAATCCACGTACAGCCAATGCATTACAATACAGAAATTATATACTGCACTGTAAAGAAGATCAGACCCCCAAAAGTTGAAGTCCCAGAGGGGGACAAAAATTTAACTGAAAATAAAATTAAAAAAACTAAAGGTTTAAAAAAAAAATCTTCAATTAGAAAAATAAAGTGTCCTTTTCCCAAATAAAGTTAATAAAAACTTGGAATAAATAGGGGAAAAAAATTAGACATATTATGTATCGATGTGTCCGTATCGAACGGCTCTATAAAAATATCACATGACCTAACCTCAGGTGAACACCATTATAAAAAAAAAAAAAAAAAAAACTGCTTAATTAAACAACTTTTTGGGCACATTACATTGCTAAAAGTGCAGCAATTAGCATTCAAAAGACTTATGACCTCCAAAATAGTACCAATCTAACCGCCACCTCATCACGTAAAAAATGAGCCCCTACTTAAGACAATTGCCCAAAGAATAAAATAAATATGGCTCTCAGAGTATAGAGACACTAAAACATATTTTTTTTCGGTTCCAAAATGCTATTATTGTGAAATACTAAAATCCCCCCAAAAAGTATGGTATATATATTAGGTATCACCACGTCAGTAATAAACAGCTGTATAAAAATATCACATCACCTAACCCCTCAGATGAACACCATAAAAATAAAAGAAATTAAAAACTGTGTCCAAAAAGTATTTTTTTTGCCATCATACATCACAAAAAGCGTAATTCCAAGTGACATTTTGAGATTGAATTTTACCACTGTCATGAAATACTATATGTGACAAAAAAAACTATTTCAGTATGGCCTGGATAAGTAAAAGCGTTTTAAAGTAACTACCACATAAAGTGACACATGTCAGATTTGCAAAAAATGGCCTGGCCAGAATAGTGAAAAATTGCCCGGTCATTAAGGGGTGAATTTGCATATTTTCTGAGTTGTTTGTCTCAATTCTGAACATTGTGTGATTACAGGAAGTCCACTTCCCTCAGTCCGTCACAGTCATCGACGGACGAGATGGAGGTGGTGGTGGTGTCCGGCAAGGATGAGGAAGGAGACCAAGCCGGACCCTATCAGCAAGAGCATGAGGCACCACCAACACCACCTGAAGTGGATGAGGAGGTGGAGGCAGGGCTGGATTAACGTAGGGGCTGATGGAGCTGCAGCTCCAGGCCCCTACTATAAAATAGGCTCATCCGCCAGCCAAAAGGCCGTCGGGAGCGGCCCGCGCTAAAAGTCCTCTGTTGTACACAGCGCAGCGTGCAGGAGGGATAACCGCAGGCGCACTGAGGTCATATCCGGCGGGCCGCAGCATTACAGGAACAGCACCAGCTGCTCGGACGT